>NC_042494.1:65885623-66189144 GCF_005508785.2 Acyrthosiphon pisum
CAAAATTTATCAA
The DNA here is from genome assembly GCF_005508785.2 of Acyrthosiphon pisum. NCBI lineage: Eukaryota > Metazoa > Arthropoda > Insecta > Hemiptera > Aphididae > Acyrthosiphon > Acyrthosiphon pisum. Next base: position 65,885,637 of record NC_042494.1, read on the forward strand.
ATTTTAATTTGAAAAATTATTTTGTTACTAAAAATTTATAAAATGTTCAATTTTTGTATCTAAGAATTAAAAATTTAAAACAAGATTCCAAGTAAGTAATTAATTCTGTTACCAAAAAATCTAAAATATACATTTAAACAGTTTATTTTTATAGTCATTTTAAGTACAAATTTGACGAAATTACATATTAAAAACCTAGGATAACTCTTTAGTTATTTTGTTGTGATTGTATAATATTATTCGTGGGTACTTGAAGCTTCTAAAGTATACTATTATATATCTATGATTTTACCACGGTTTTTTGTTGATGTATAACGCGTTATAACTTATAAGTACCTAATAGATATTATGATATGATTAATTTGGAATTTATTATAGGTCAATTTTTTTTTAATACCATAGATAAGTATATATATGTCTAATACATAGACTGATATACCGTCTCCGCTCAGAATCGTTTTTCTTATACAGTGATATTATATCATTGAATTCAAATTTAATACTGTCCATTATACAGTGACCCACTTCTAACCTACTGTACAGCAGAGCGACATCCACTTACCCACCTTTTTTTAATCACAGTTTTGGGCAGAAAATTTGATTAAATTTTCAAACATTGAAGGTGCTTTTTGATCTCAAAATGTGTTGAGGAGGTTAGCATCTACTCAATAAACATTAATTTAAATTATTATAATCAAGGTTATATCAAGTTTACTTTTAATAAATAATAATAAAAAAAAAAAACCATACATTTTTATTAATTTGTAAAATATATTGTTAGTTTTAATTGATGTCGATTTTTTTTAGTAATATTTATAGCGCAAAAAAAATTGAGTATAAAACCAATATTTAAATGCATATTTGTAATATTTTGTATAAACTTTCTTTAAGAATTATTTTGCTACTCTTACCCGGATTACTCTTTTAGGGATAAATAGTTTCTACGAAATCCTTTTTGGTTTTTTCCCCTCATAAATTGTTATTCGAAACGCGAAAAAATAAAAATCTCCATCATAATATTCTAAGAAACTGTTAAATATTCAAATAACGTGTCATAAATGCCGTCAAAATGTTTTTTGTAATTTTTTACATACTAGTAAGTAACGTTAAAAAATAAAATCATAAGTCTGTGTAGGTATTTAGAATACGCTGTATATTATGTATCTTATAAACATATTTTGCTCGAAAAATACAAAAATAAACAATATTTTAAATTGCAATCATATAAGGTTGAAGGTAGGCTAGGCGCCATATAACATATAGTATGCAGTGATTTAAAATCAGTATTTATTGGGACAGAAATAATGGGAAAAAATCATAGTTTGCTCAACTCAAAGCATAATTATTGTTATTTTGAAAAAAAAAACGAAACAAGTATAAAAGAACGAAAATAAAAAAGTTCTGATACATTTTAGTTGTTCACTTAGACGGTTACCAATAATCTGAAAACAACTAATAAACACTTGGGAACTACTATTGTGGTGAACAATTTTATACAATATCGACAGTAGCCGATGGGAAGGGGATCTTTGAAAAACTTCTATTCCATTAACTATTCTCCTATACACACACACACACACACACACACACACACACACACACACACACACACACACACACACACACATAAGTATATAGTGTGGGTATGTTTGCGCGTGCGCGCCTGTGTGTGTTGTGTGTAGTGTATACAGTACAAAGCGGAAACCAACATGACGAGATGACATCACGCAACCGTCATTAATAACGTACAGCGACGCAAGTACGTTCCATTAATAAAATGAGAACAGTGGCGGAGGAGTATAACGCGGTCGATGTGCAGGGGGGTCTGATAGAGCAGAAGCAGGGGTGAAGAGTGGTGGATGGCAAGGAGAAGAGATGGCAGGATGGATGTAATTCTGGCGCGCGGGTCATCATCAATTGACCGATGAGAGGGCGACGCGGTCGCGGTGTAATAGGAAGGAATTTTTAAATTGCACAGGCGGAAGGTCACGTTCCGGTTACACTATTAGGTAATCTAAGCATGTCATTTTCATTTGACGAACGGGATAGGTTAGGCCACTGCGGTGACATAAATGAAAAATATCGCTAATAATAATTGTAACGTGTATTCGCAAAATACATTCCAACTATTTCATACCTATTGGCTATTATACTATTATTATAATTCTTTATGCTATATGACAATAATTGTATTTTTTTCGGAAAAAACAAACTAGACTTTCTGCTTGTATTATAATATGCGATGATTTGCGTGATGTTAATCTAAAACCCGGAAGCGTTTATTCGCACTCTAAAAATGCGATTTTTGTAAATTGGTTTTCGTTAGCATGCAACCGTATTATTAATAAAGTTACTAAGTAAACGTTTCATAGGTATACCAAGAATATTTTATGGATATCATGCATTGTGCTAAAAACTGCTAACAAGTCTAATATTTATGCACATACAACTATCTATTGTACAATTATGGAGTTTTCAATCATCGCTGTTCTCATTTTTATGCCTACCTTTACAAAAAAAAAAATTTTTATTATTATATTGATGTTAACAGATTAAAATAATTAGCTAAGAAATGTTGCGTGAATTTAAACATAAAGTAATGTTATGTAAAATAATTTTCAACAATAGTAGGTAAAATAAGTCACATCACAATTTGTAAAATTATATTTTTAAAAACGAATAATATTTGTGCCTATAATTTCATGATTCAAACGATTTGTAATTATTGTGTTATAATGTAAACATATACAGAGTGATTCACCTAGCACGCTCACCCCCAATTTTTTTTCATAAATGATAATAGTTGATATATTATAAATTATAATATACAATATATTTGTATTACTTTGTCACAAGTGAAAACAATTTTGAAATCATTTGATCTATGTTTCAATAACCTAATCTTCTAGTTATGTCTTAAAAAAAAGTTTTAACATTTAAACGGTTTGTAAAATTGTGTTTATTTAAAAACACAATGTAAAATATACATACAGAGTATACATTATTATGTACCTATAATATATAATATAGATATATATATAATTTTATAAATTATAAAATGTTATTTGATTAGGTAATATTAATAATGAATGTAGTTATAGTTTGTAAAGTTGTGTGATTCATGTTTTTGGTCATTGTGTCTTTATAATTATTTAAAATTAATTTTCTGAGTAATATATGATTATTAATAAATGGCTTGCTTTTAATTGATGTTATTTAATTATTTTGCATATTTTTGGTTATGTTCATACAAGTCTAAAGTTAACCTGACGTAACATAAATTAAGTGACCACTACAGAAGTTTTAATCTACTATAAAATTATAAAAAATAATCTAATAAATCAGGGTCATTTTGATGTTATGCTTCCGGAAGTTCATGTAGTGATCCCCGTAATCTTTACTATACTAATAATTTGTACTAAAATAAAATCGATTTTAGCTTAGATGATATTGTTTATATAATTCAAATATTAGGTTATACTGTTATAGCATAGTATTATAAAAACTATATTAATATGATCAATGTATGACCTTACGATTGATTATCAGATATTTTTAAAGCTTAAATTACATGAAACCATGTGTATTATATATATATTTAGGTACCTATAGGGGTGTATTTTGTACACCACGTGAATTACTTTCGTATGGGAAAACTCAAAAATCCGTTTCTTTACAGATCATTTTAACGAACAGATCGTATGTACAGCGTGTACGAATTATAGACTCACCGGTGTAATTTTTGTTCAAAAACATATTTTAAGGGAATTAATAATCCTGATTATGTAAAATTATCATTTAATTCAATGATAATTATATTGAATTTATAAAAGTCAAAATTTTACTAGTTAAACAGTGAATCAAAAATAAAATTACTTAATGGACAAGATAGATCTAGGTTTTTATCTATATGAATAATAAATTGTTATTTCATTACCTTCAAGTTTCTATTTTTTAATAAACGTATTATACGTGATAATATATTAATTATTATAAGTACATAATATAATACAAATTATTTAGGTATTACAAAATTTACTATCAATAATAATTAAAACAACACGGTCGGACAATTATTTTATTTATATTGGTACTAACATTTCTCTGGTTATTTCCTTTTAGTTATAGATAATTTTGTGTAGTAGTATGCATGTTAAAAATAATTATCAGCTAACAATATCTACACATTATTTATGAATTAGATAGGTAGGTACTAAAATGTAATTGTTGTCAAATTATAATACTATATATTTTAAATGTCTGTAGTAAATTCAACGGTTCTACAGAGAATATAATGCCTAACTATCAGTGTAGTGTGATACTATGAATAGGTTTGAAGGCGAGAACCCTTGAAATGATACGATGTATGAAAAGTATAATATATAAAACATGAGCAATCTTCAAATTGCTACGTTTTTTTTTTTAAAGTCAAAACTCTGTGACGTATTCATAACTTCAACTCATTTCAATGAATTGTCATAAATTACCATTTTGAAAAATAAACATTTGGAAAATGTTATCTTATAAGATATAATACAATTGTATCATCTTAACAAATAAAGGAATAAAAATAATAATTTTATACAGCGTAAAAGTATAAAACAATATTTCTGATTTTTATAATAACTATAGGTAGTAGGTACCTACTATTTATGAGTCCCAACTGAAATGTAACCAATTCATTACTAATTAATACTTATGTTATTTCGCCTATAACTAAATTAAATTAAGCACTTATGTTCAAGTTAACATTATTAGAACGTAACAAATCTATATACAAGACTTTATGAGTGTGACTTTAAGAGTGTACACAATAATGTTTAGTACCTCCGGTACCGGCTACTAATGAAAATAGCGACAGACAATCACATGGGGCGTTAAAATTTAAGTATTTTGTAGTATTTAATGTAGGTATAGTATAGAAACTTTAATCTGTATTACGATACTTATTCAACAAGTATTTTATATTAAAATTGGTAATGATACTATATAATTGTCATTTATGTTACTCTCACATTATTTCAAAATAAAAATAAAATAATCATCGCAAATTTTAGATTCTGGGGGATAATTTATCGCAGCTTTTACAGTGATGTGTGTTGATTTAATTTAATTTTTGTGATTAGACATTTTTTTCAGTGAAAACAATGGGTTAATCTTTTATTTTCATAGTGGTTTTTGGTTTAAAATATGATCAACTATTTGGTACTTTAAGGGATCAAAAGAGAAAGATTCCCAGAAATTTTCAAATTAAATGGGAAAACAAAAAACAATTAACGCAAAATCAGTTTTTAGCAAAACCAATTTTCTTCTTTTGTTGCCATTACATTTTTCAACATTTTTGAATATATATATATATATATATACCTTGGTATATATGATATAAATCTCAAAATATTTCCTCTACTCTAAAATAATAATAGAAGTTTGAGATTTCTTTTTGTGATTTTTTTTATTTATGCTTGATAAAATGTTTGTAAGTGCGTAAAAATTGTTTGATAATGTAATACCAACTAAAAAGTTCCTCATATATTGTTCCTACATTTTAGTTAAAAAGTGACACTACCCCAACATCAACATGGCCTCAATATTAGACTTTCAGCCATCAGTCGGCACTAGGGAAATTGGTTCGACATTCTTAAATCAAGTCGACAATTTTAAAGACTACCCCTCCCCCCACCAGCTTCTATTTAAGATCATCCCATTATCCCAGCATGACGTGTAAAATTGACTTGTGTTGTCTGTCGTATATATATATACTTAAATAAATAATTAAAAGTATTCAGGCTTATCACGGCAGAGTGGTTGAATATTATATATTATGATTCAAGTACATAGTTTATTTTTTTAGTCATAACTATATCTAAATAAGTAATAACATGTTATATACTATGTATACGATATATTTTACATGCAATACATATACAATTATAATAAAAAATATTTAAATTAACATAATATATAAACTATTTCTGGAAATTCAACTCTATAAATAATCATTCTGTTAAGTTCGAGACCATTCATGTATCCACGATATTTTGTGGTTGACGAATACAGATATAAAAGTCGTTAATAACGAGTTAAATTTTGGAGTAAAAAAAAATTGGTTTTTACATAACTATTTTTAGTTAAACGAGTATATTTTTAATTTTTTTATTTATAGATAGTTGAATAAAAGAATGAATGCAAAATTATAATTATTATGGATAATTTAATATTTACGATACATTTTGTATTAAAAAATAATTTAATGGTTCTCTTAACAAATAACAGTTTCCAACATTGAACGTTTAATGTACGTTAAGTTTGCATTTTAATTTTACGGATGATCTAACTATACTTGTATATTTTAATAAAAACCTACTTGAGTGTAAATTAGACAAACTCAAAAATGTACGGTATTAGGAGGGAACATAAACGCAATCAAATAGAACGAGATTATAATACGTGCATGTACATATGATTGTAATTTGTATTCATTATGTACATAATATAGTTAAATATACATACATATATATAGATGTAGATATATAACGTACGATTAAAAATGTATACTGGGCTCGTCGGCTACGATATTGACGTAAAGTATTATGTGCTTACAGAGAATGGCCAAGAGAGAATAAGCTAAATTGACCCTAACCGCGTGTACCTTTTTAATGGAGAACGCCCTCGTAGAAAGTTTTGAGCCATTTAGCCAAATTCCCATCTGCCAAATGTGCTTGGGTTACCAAAAAAAAAAAAAGGATCAAGGTTTTTGAAATGCAAAAGTTGTATTGGCTACGTATAGGAAAATAATATTGTCGTTGTTTTTTTTTTTTTTTTAATGTATGATTTCATATGCGAAGTATAAGTATTAACTATCCAACGGTTTAAATTATATAGGTAATCAATCGACTTTTATCAAATAAAAATGAATTGTATTAAATCTGGAAATATTTGAAAACGATTGTTCAAATTATATTGTTCAAGTTATTCCCTCTGACACAAACTATTACATAATCTAGTTCGTAGTGATTAAACTAGTCCATTATTGCCAATCACTGTAATTTTATTTAGATATAGTTTTCTTAAACCATCTTTTTTTTTTAAATATAAGTACCTACTCTGCGTGTAACATATTTCCATATTATTACTAGTATTTTAAAATATTCTTGACTAAACTTAACTTATGTGCGAACATATTATAGACATATAGTATATACCTTATCATCGGTATGTTCTGAAATTATATTTTTTTACCCATTAAGTAGATATGTATATTATAATGTTTCGTTTATATATTTGAAACTAGGTCAATGGCATAATAATTATAATTTAATTGTAATTGATCTATCAGTCAATTTGGCGATTTTAATGAATTGTTTAGTTCTGAAAATAATTATACTAGACATACCTACATTCTACTGTATGTAAAAAAGAAAAAAAAAATGAAATTATTCAATATTTGATTTTAACAGTAAATTCTTGTATTTTGGTTTATGATTTTATTGATTAATCTATATAAGTATATTGTATATAACATGCATACATTCCTGGAAATTCTAAGAAATTAAATTTTAATAATCGTCAAATTAGAATCTTTTAACTGAACATACTGTAATACCTATGTATATAACTAGGATTTATATATAACTATTTGTTGTTGAATTTAGTTGAGCAAATAATAACATAAAATCCGTTATGCACTATAAGTGTATAACAGAAGTTTGTTTATGACAATATATGACAATAATTCACATTTGTTAATAATTCGACTACTTGGTATTACTTTTTTGTTATTTTTAATAGTCTCCTTCTTAAATGTATTATTTAACCTTAAATTGTGTAATTTTAATTTTGTAAAAAAAAAAGGATCATTTCACCCATTTCATAGATTTAATTTATTACCGATAACCCACGTTCGATCACGACACATGCATTTTATCCCCGAGCGTTTGTACATAATATCATGGACGGGAAGGTGATAGTCATTGAAAATCTTCTGTAATATTTTCCGGAAACTTTGGAAAAGAGAGCTTGCGAACGAGTTGAGTGAGTCTAAAGCGTGGAGAGAAAGAGTGAGAGAACGAGAAATCGCGATAGAGCGAGAGGGAGAAAGGAGGAAAAATCGATTAAATGAACATTATTTTCGCATTTATCAAACGTGGACGGATGATGGCGCTGCGGTGGCTGCTGCTGGTTGAGGTAGTGTGGTGGAAAGTGTGTATAGAAGAATCGTTAAGAAATTTCATCCGGAATTCGCGTACATATCCACGTAAAAGATATTTTATTAAGCGTGTCTATTCGGTTTTTGTGTACATACCCGTGTGTGTGTCGGTGTGTGTGTGTGTACGTGTGAACGTGTGAACGAATACATATAGAGAGTAAAAATCGTTTTGGAATCGAAGAATATAATACACGTCTAACCCTCAAAGGAATGTGGAGCATAATATAATCGTACGCACGATAAAGACTCGCACACCCACACGCATTATACGCTTATTATATTATTACTTCGCTTGACTTCGCTTGGCTTCGGTCGCCGCCGTCGCTAAGTTTGTTTGTATAGAAATAAACAACGAGAATCGATTGTCAAAATATGTTTTAGTATTATTTTAACTCGTTAGTATAAGTCTAAACATCGTTCGAATAAAAATATATCGGTGTAATTTTATTATTTGATGCCCAATACTAAAAAAAACATTTATTATTGTGCGTTGTTATTATTAAACATTTTGATTTTTAGTTAGGTTCATATAAATAATGAAAATTTTTTTCTAACATTCCTACTTGCTTTCCACCGTGAATTATATGATTTTACTTGATTTTTTCTTTTTAGTCAATTTGTAAAAATCAGTGTGTTAATGAATTAAATAAAAATACATAATGTATTTTAATTTCCAAATGATGTAATACGACCATGGTTTGTCTTTTAAAAATGTTTTTTTTTTTTTTTATTATTGCAACAAGAAAAAAAGGAATAATAATGTAATAGATATTTAGATTTAGATTTGTAATTTATTACATTGATTATAAATTACTCAATTAGCTAAAAAGTATGAAAAGGTTATCTATATTAACTTGAAAGGGTTGCTCTCAAATTTATATTCATTACACAACATCGACTTGTAGTTTTAGAACACTGCTCACTATTTAATTTGTATTCTGCCGTTTACATTTTTATTTTTTATCCCATATTTTTATGTTAATAATTAATTATACAATATGTATACTTAGGTATGAATTAGATGTTTATTAATTATACAAGTATTAATAAATAAATATAGTTATGTGAGTCATAATGAGTGAAATTTTTAATGATTTTTGTGTTTATATTAACCCATTTGTTTATATTATTAAAGTACCTAGCCAGGGTCAAGTTTAAAACATCGTGGCATTTAGCCAAACATGTTAACATTAGTAGTTTTTTTTTCCGTGTATAATTTTACTCATATTTTGTAAATATTTTTTTATTAGTTTTCAAATAAATGTAGACATTTTTTTAGAATAAAAGTTTTTTTATTCTTACAATCTTACATCACTTATTGTATGTTAAATCCATTAACTTAAAAAAAATACATGGTTCAGTATTGCGATTTAATCCCTTTTTTATGGTAGACTACCATTTATGCTTTAATTCTGAGACTTGATAATACAATTATTGAACTCGAATATAAATTGATACATTAAAAAATATGCATTGATAAAAAGATGGGGGTTTTTTTTAGAGGTAGGTAACCATGCAATTTTCTTCTTTTATCTTTTGAAACATATTTTCTAGATGTATAAAATGTTTTAAATGTTCCTGTAGATTCGATTACGTATACTTAACACTTACTTTGTTAATAAATTATTTTAATACAATTACTGATAAATAATATCTAATACAACAATATATAACAAATTATGTCAGAATTCTTTTAAATCTGTTGAATGAAAAATTCTAAGTTTACTGTTTTTGTTCCAATTTTAAAATTTATTTGTCAACTTTTATCTCTGTAAATGTTTAAATTAAAATGTATTCTTTAAAAAAAAAAAACTTAATAGGTACATATTGACTACAAATAGCCATTAGTTATTATTTTACATTGTAGGATTTTTATTTATTTAATTAATTAAAAATATAAATAATGATTTTATTGACTAAACCCACAGTTTTAAAATAAATGTTGGTGGGTTCTTCCTTAGCCATTAAAAATCGATGAATACGTTTTATATATTAAGTCAAATTTGTAGTCTATTCAATAGTTTTTCTTTTCTTATTAATGCACATTTTTCCATTCATCAATGATGTTTTTAATTTCTCAAAGTCTTGAATTTTGTTTTCATAAGAAGGCTTGTCATTTAATTATTTTATTTTAGTATTTAATTGAATTTTTATATCTGCTAAGGTCGTGTTATTTGGAAATGGTTCTATTGCAATTGTTCTTAATGATCAGATAGGTTAGATTTGATTGACTTCAATGTTTTGTGTCCTGCACTCTTCAAGTATTTAAATAATATAAAATAGTTAACATATTATATGTTTTTTGATTGTTTATGCACATAAGCCAACCACCGCACCACCCCAGGCCACGTTTATATTTATGTTCATATATCATTAGTTTATACTTTATTTAATATAAAACTTTAAAAAAAATTGAAACATAAACTCTTAAATACAAAATAAAACTAGTATAGTATATGAAGTCATATAATAATAATAATAATAAATCATAAACGGTGAATAAATACGTCATTATTTTAGATTTATTTTGTAAATTATAATTAATGAATTGTAAGAATACAGTGTTGATAATATATTAATTTAAATTTAATGAGAAATATTTTTTTATCATAATATATAGGTAGAGATCTAATATTGTCTAACTTCTATGTAATTGCTTTAACATTGTTAAAAGTTTTAAAATTGCACTCAAAAGATTTTTTTTATTAATACCTAATGAATAAATATTATTCAAATAAATTCAAAAAAGAAAATGCATACATAAAACAATTAACTAAGAGTTCTATCCCATGTTATGCTTATAGTTTCATCTGATTGCGAACAGTTGTAGTTATGAATATTGATTAGAAATGTCAATGAAGACCAAATTTATAAAGTTCATAGGATTTTAAAATGGTATCTGATATTTTAATTTATGGATTTATTAAATTAGATTATTCAATATAATATTTTATTATGTATTCATTAGCTATTTTGATAAAAAAATCTACGGTCAAGCTAATTATATCATTGATAGTTTTTTAATTAATGGACTTATAGCATATTGTCATGAGGCATGCAGGTGCATCTACTATCGCATATTATTAATATAATATTCTAAAAATTTAAGATTGCAGATTTATTTTTATTTTATGTTTTTGCGAGGGGAAGGCTATAATATTTGTTATTCTAAAAGTAATATTACAATAATATTAATAATAATTCAAGAGTAATGGATATTGTGCTGTCCACGCCTTCTTTTGCTTTATTGGTATAATAATACCAATATAATAGTGGTATTATTATGATGACGTGGTGTTACATTCCAACAGCATATAATAAAAGACCTATTATTCTCTATACGAATAATGTCTCGGCGACGAGTCTGTCGTTGGCGACATTCCGGGTTTCAATAAATCCCCTTGGGGGAATTATGCAAAGGAAATTGAAATGTGACTTATGTTGCTTTGGAAACGATACAACTATTAATATGTGAAGTCCGTTATAGAGCAATTTGTATAAGCTTCAAACACTGTGTGTTTATATTGTTTAATGGAGTTCCACTTGCGGCCTCAAGGGTCATTAAACAATTTACCTGTAATATTCGAATTAGTCGGTAAGTTACTGAAACTAAAGATGTACATTATTACATCGTTATAATAAGCACTATGTATAATTTATGTAGTTTGTGTACATGATGAATAAAGTAATATAAAATGTATATTATAAAAACATATTGCCGGCGAAACATATGTAATAGTATATAGGTTATATATAAAGATAGGCACATAAATAAACTTAACATTTATTAATTACCTACATTAATGGTTTTAATATTTGATTTATTTTCATGTTTTGAAAGAACATTTATATAGGGAGAATGTACTGTCTAAATATTTAATAAGTTATGAATATTATTTTAATAGAACTCTTTAAGTGACAAAATACAAGGAGGAATAATATAAATAAATAACGGGTTGCATATAAAATAGTGCTAATCCTTAGGTAAAATAATATCTTTAGGTAATCTTAGAGTTACTAAGAGTACCAAAATTAATTGTTAACATCAACGGCAAAACAAAGCTAACATAACTAGAATAGTTACAGGTGTTAATGCTGAAAATATTGATTTATAATTATTAACTATAGATAATAAAGATGCACAGTCTATAAATATGTCTCGTTCACTACCTTTACTACCATTGTCGAAACAAATGGTAAAAATAATTTAACAGAAAAAAAAACATTATTAAAAGTAGGGTAAGTCGTATTGTATTTCTAAGTATTTTTAATTTGAAAATAATATTTATCAACTACCTATTGTATTTAAAAAATTATAATGAAAACACATATATCGGGTAGGTATCTGTAATTTGTTAGAATTATGAAAAATATTTTAAAGAAATAACGAACTTAATTTTTTTACGCTATAAAGTAAAAATATTACAATTTATTTTTTACTTTTATAATTGATCTTAATTACGACCTCAGGCTACTATACTGCTATAATTAGTTATACTTTTAAAAACTATATACTATAATTATTTGTATTTTACTTTCAATCAAAGAGCATTTTATTAATAATAACTGGACATAAAACATAAATGGTTTTGTCTTAAATAATTACATTAAAAAAAATAATAATAAATTATTAAAACATTGTATAGATAGTAATAGTACCTAATTTTCCATGTACTTTGTTTTAAACTGCTGATATTATAACTGTTTAAAATTAAACTAATTTTAGTTGATGTAAAAACTCCTCAGTTAAAATTGTTTTACAAGTGAGGAAACAACGTGTTTAATTGTTCTTTATTATTATAACAATACTTTTGAAATTGTTTCATCTTCATTAAATTTTTAAATAAAAATGAATAATGATACCGAATTATTAAGTTTTAAATAACTGAAAATGAGTATTACAATATAATGTTAATCGTTAAAATATTTAATATTTTTATTTTTAATTTCACATTTGTAGGAATCACAGACTTATTTTATAAGACAATAATGCAGCATCTGTCATTTATCCATTTTTACTGTCCAATTTAAAATAACATATTTATGTGCAAAATGTAAATATTATGTTGTGTTTGCATATTTGGTATTATTTATATAAATAAATGTCGAGTGTTACCGCTGGGTTGCTACTCACCTCACGTAATCACAACCATTGTAAATTCAGCCCATATGCCTATTGTAACCATTATTACAGATTGTATATATTCAAATAAATGTTAAAAAAAAAAAATTTATATAAATTATAAATTAATTGTATTATATTTAGCCTAACACAGCATTCAACTTGAAGACATATAAAACATACATCGAAATGTATGATTAACATAAGTCTTATATAACACCATATTATAATCGTGTATCGGGTGACGGCCGTTATCGTATACTCTTTACTTATAATAAGTTATAATAATTTATAATAATAACAATTATAGAACGTGTACTACATCTTACAATCAAATGATAATTGGTTGACCCTTTTTATTGTTGAGTGTAAGTACCTATATCGAGTTATTAAGTATCGTTTTTCAAGTCAAAAGATTTTAATGCATCACCAATACTGTAGTTATATCGCAGTATGTCTAATCATAGTAAAAAAAATAAATGCAAGTGGCTCAATATTTGGTGAAAATGTGTGTCGACAATTAATTTTATCCTTTCTGCAATCTGCGATGGTGTTTGAGGCTTGATAATATTATAATATAGTCCACCAAAGTTTGATATTGATATTCGATAATATACTGCTAAACAATATTCATTTTGGTTATCTCTGTGTATGGAGTGTGTCAGGCGTCAGTCAATGTCGAATAAAACTTAGAATTTAAAACAATATTATGTTTGAATTGTTAAAAATATTCATAATATTCTATATCTGTGGTAGACTAATATTTCAAATGTCCTAACTATGAAATTACAGTTTTCTGCAGTTTGGCGGTACCAGTTAATAGTTATCTAAAATGTGCATGTCTTAGGTTATAAATTCCACATTCACTCATTAAATTTATCGGCAACAGACTGCATTTTAAAATTTAAATGGTATCACAAGTGCAATAAATGAAAATGTGCCGTTACACTATTATAATGCTTAACAATTTAAAACTATAAGTAACTATTTGAAATATTTCTTTGTTGATTTACACTTTACACAACAATAATTAATTATTTCAATTAAATGCATAACATAATGCAATAAAATAAAATGAAATTTGTTCGCACTAAGAACACTTAATTTAAACTTTAGAGTCACGATTTATTATAATAAAATAAAACATACCATTGATGCATTGAATATAACCACTGGTATTTACCTATTAAAGAGGTATTTATACTTGTGCATACAATAATAAAATAATGGTATTCGATTGTAAAATTAGTTGTTATTATAACTTTGATTGTATTTTATATTTTTTACTGTGGATTTTCGTTATAAGTTTATAACCTAACAATAATTTTCATTTTTCGTTTGCCACAATCTCCACCTTATGTACAAAGTATGTGATTTTTGTAACGATAATAATATGTGGGTTGGTATAATCCCAACAATAAGTTTGGCATTCAAAATATGTTGTACTCTCTAGTCTCTATTTAAAGAAAATATTTAATCTGTACAAATTATATTTTTAGTAAAGTTTTTTGCTATTGTTGAAACATGTTCATGAACTCATTGACAAAGTCTTAATGAATTTTAATATCGCACATTGTCATAAATTATTTATTTAAATTAATGATTACATGTTCAAAATGGAATTATATCCAATGTCATAATTATTATTGTATGCAACCAATAAATTTCATAGTTATGATGTTTCTATGATACAGCTAATTTATAACTGTATTAATTGTATTACTTAGAATTCAAACTGTTTATATCTAATTAATATGCAATATGCATCTAACTTTTAAGTATTTTTTTTAAAGAACACAAAAAGCAGTTGAAAAAAAAAATACTGATTTGAAATGTTCAAAAACAATAATATTATATAGTCTTAAAAAAACAGTTTGGAATTTATTTTTGGAAACTGTTCTAAAATACAAAAAAACTATTTTTGTATATACCTAGTATTTTGCGTATGGTATGAAAAAAAAAACGCTATCGTAAAAATGTTAACGCAAATATGCAACCATATTTTTAGCAACTGACTTTTCAATCTAATTTCACATTTTAATACCAATATCACAAAAAATTGTAAGGTATAAAATATTTTATTGAGTATACAATAGAGAGGTATTAAATAATTGTTTTAAAATGGTTCATTTACTGGTGACAATGAATACACTTATATGATAAGTTTTTTCTTTTTATCATACTAAATTGGAATAATTTTATATCTGAAACAGAAACAAAAATGGAGATATTATTCAAATTTGCTAAGTATGTGTATAATATATTATATTGTAAGGAAATGCCAGCCAAGAACAACATTAACAAATGACCTCGTTTAATTTGAATTTATTGATCAGTAATAGTACCTAATACAAATAAAATGATAAAATGTAGTACAATCTATTTGGCCTTGTCATCATTGAGCTGAAATATTTTATTGATGGTCAACAGTGTTAATTACGCTTTGAAACAATTACTGCAAATTAAACGTATTTATTTTTTCATAATTACTATAGTATTCAGTTTATATACTTATAATATTATTCCAAAGAATTTTTATTTTTATTCGTGGAGCTTTAGCTAATATTTTGCTAATTATTAACTTTCACGATAAATTATTTTCAAAACTTTCGGTTGTTTTATTAACACTTGCCAAACTTACTCAATTAAGTATACGTTGGTTCAAAACATGAATTGCCTATAATTTACAATCTACATAAGTTGAAAACATTTAAAAAAATTTGAATTTGGATTCGAGAAACTTATTTAAACGTGATTTCCTAAAGTTGGTCGCTAAAATATAACGGAGGTTACGGGTTTTTTTTTTTTTATGAAATATCTACGCCATATTATGAACATTTAAAAGTGATATCTTGTATTTATTTTTTTTTTTGAGAACACTTCGTAATATTGTGCACCACGTGTTTTAGAAAAACTAATTTGTTAAATAATGAGTTTTTTTATGTGGAACGAGAGTTGTCGGGATGTAGTCGAGTATATAATAATAATGTATCAATTGGCATAATATTGAAACAATAAAATTAAACATTTGTCAAACTTATTATCCCACCTACCTATAAATTGTGCACTATAATTTATATCATTCTATATCCGTGCGTATAATATATTATATTACAATATAAAATTACAGTTATATTATCCTCGCGTTGCAGAACGCATGAGGGTAAAATGTAGTAATTTTACAACTTTTGATGATCATTATTATGCACCGTAAAGATATACTTTGGTGCACGAAATTAGCTCACGTGTGACGCGTACAGCACATCCCTCGTTAAATCAACACTGCATATACGGTTTATATATATATTTATATTTGCTATACAGAGCTTGTGATAGGTCGACTATTTCATGCAGATGGGGGTATCTTTCCATAGTCAATTATCCTTTTCTTTGGGCCGAACAATTAATATTAATAATATTAAAATAATACGACCACCGCCGCTGCCGCCTCTGACACGAAAGCCATTTGTCAAAAAGCTCCCGGTGGCACGATTACACTAATGGACCCAATATTATACGAAGCGGCTGCTGCTGCTATACATCCACTCTACTCGTTGTCGTCCCTTATTTCTTCCCCTTCCACACGTCTCACTCCCTACTCTCTCACTGTATACATTTGTGCGTGTGTGTGCTATAATATAAAAAATGTTAGGCTTTGCTCCTGCTTTGCAATTTCTTGTCGGGTTTTTATATTTTACCCTATAGCGTCGCGTCGTCGTTGTCGTTTTATTATTATTATTATTATATTGCACATACACAAAAAAAAATCACCCACAATTCTTTTTCACGATCGTTTTGTTCCTCGTCCGGCGATCAGCATCACTCGCACGCATAAATCGAGTATAGAAATTCCACCTCATTCACTTGACGCGTATGCTTTACGTTATATTATATCGCACCGCTATTAACCCTTATATTATTCTATATAATATTCCTTTACCATGGCTACGCGATATAGCAGCTATATCATCGAGACTCGCTCACTTTCCCTGCACCGCTGCTTCATGATCTTGAACATCTTATAATATGATGTATGTATAATTTTCGTTTTATTCAATTCACGCGTATAAAATGTGTATACAATAAACAGTTCAGTATGTAGTTATCTCTGGTGTATTTGCGTCAGACGTGTTGTTCTATTCAGAGAGCGATGAGTGTATGTATAATACGGAAGAGTACCACGAAAAGTAAAAGCATGTATGGTGGGAAAAAGAGGAGAAAAAAATGAATTGATTAATTGCCAACGCAGTAGCAGCTAGGGGTTATCTGTACGGGGTTAGGTAGGTAGTGCAAAGACCCAGCGGCTTTAAATTGGATAAAGATTGATGTGGATCAAGACACTATATTATATACAGAATACAGGCGTGCCGAGATGAAAGATTAAAAGAAAATCTTCTCGGCCAGACGAAAAGACAAAGCGAACAGAGATAAGCTCTTATATATATATAGGTATTAACTGTAATATGAAAAAAAACCTGGACAGAATGAAACTGAAGACGACAATGATGATGATGACAACGCCCGTTGATATATCACGCTGGGCACGGAATCCACAGCTTAATTCGGTTTAAATTAAAATCTAAGCGCCCACTATCAAATCAAAATTACTGCAACATAATTTTTGTCAACTAATCGATGTCGATGTACCTATGTTGTTTTTGTTATAATAATGTGTCTAACATAATTATTATTTATTGCTGACTTTGCTGGATGAACAGTATTTATACATTAACTGCACGTTTTTTCTTTTTAATCGCGCTACGACAAAGAAATTGCTGCACGGTTTAGTTATGATTTCAAAATATTGCTAAATCTATTTATGTACAAAATATGTGTTTAAAGAAATCTTGAGTAATTGGATTCTGGTTACCGAAACTTGTAGGGCTTGATAGGTAGGGTTTTTCTTGATATTTTACGTATAAAACTTAAGAAATTTATTTAATTATTTAATAAACCTACCTGATATATTATTACCTTTTAAATTAATTCCACTGTAATATCGGCCATAATTGTGTATTCTATCTATTTTGTATTTGCCAAATCCTTAAGAGAAAAACAACAACACTTTGACCTTGTAACGACACCTAGCTGTGATGTTCCTAAAGATAACCTAACCTACCCTAGCCACAATATAAATGTATTATATGACTCTAACTAAAGAACATTATCCTAAATACTTTATCAGATTGTGTGTAGTACCTAATTTGTTCATGTTTTTTTTCCAAACTGCTGAATTTAGTCTTTTGATTAGATTAAAGAGTCGTAATTATAAATGCATTTGGATGATAATATTTTAATAATATTGTGATTTTGTTTGTATATTTAATATCATAATATTGTATTATTATAAATGCACTTACGTATGCTTTCATAAATAATTAAAAGAAAAAAGAGCCAATTTCTGGATAGGATATTTTTATATTGTATTATATTTATTTATACTTTGAGTAAGTACAGTCTATTCACATTTAATACAGTTATTTATTATTAATGGTCTGAAATGATTGATAAACAAAAAGGAAAATCACTATAGTAATTAATTAGTATTACACGAATTTGAAAAAGTTATATCACTATACTAAAGTTTAAACTCTAACTTTCAAAATTACAAGGAGAACTTAATATCCGTTAAAGATTTATTTCATAAAATTCGCATAAATAACACCAATAGATCATTAGATATTTTGGTAAGTATTCGTTTTTTTTTGTTTCGATGATAGTAGAATAAAATTGATTTATATCGGAAAGAACAAATTATATACCTATATATTATGTTATATATTTACCGATTTTTCTTCTGAGCACGAGCACAATACCAGTGACTGTTTTGTGTGTTACGTATAGAATTCGATTTTCGTCGCGTTTGGACTTTTAAAGCTTTCTTGTTTATCGGTTTCATTGTATAATTTATTGGCCATTGAAAAAATAGTGTACCATCAGACAGAAACATTTCAACGGCTTTGTGAGAAATAAGAACGAAAAATCCTAACCACTTTTATACAGCTGAGTAAGTGAACGGATTCAGTATAATGCGCAACGCAGTAGACGTTTATTCACTTAGAGCCTTTAGGGGTTTAGTTTTAGTACTAGTTTAAGCATTAGTATTGTTTACGGTCAACTCTGGAGTGTTATCTGTATTTACATCACGAAAATATTTTTCCAGATAATTTTTTTATTATATTTACTTCTGAGCTGGATTCTGAAAGAAATATTGTCTTTATTTTAGATGTTGAAAAAAAAATTTGTTTTATACATTATATATTTTTTCTATCATATTTGTATTAAATATAATATATATTATTGTATATTAAATATTATTGGACGTAGAAGCAGACCGCTCTGCTTTCCCATCTTATATTCAATTTGATTGCGAGCTGCTGAGTAAAAATAAAGTTGCCCGAGGATAAAAATCTTGAAGACCAAAAGCATTAAGTATCCTTTGTGTCAACTAACTGAGAGGAAATTGAAAAATAAAAATTTGTCCCACCGAACGTGAGCTTTTTCACATAAAATGAAAAATAACGAGCCTTTAGAGCTGTGTTGTCCCTGGGCAAAGGCCCCGAAAATTACGTCCGGTATTGCGACCTTTTTTTCTTTTTTTATGTGCTCATGGCCGTAACGTCTTTTTAATGGTAGCGCTTTTACAGTTTCTTGGCCTTTTATAACATCATCGGGTTACTTCAACCGTACTGGGACAGTTTTTCCACATAAAATGCGTTGACCATTGTAGTTATTGGATTATGCCACGGACCCTCCATCCGCTAATGGGTAACTGCGCGATTGTATGTCAGCCGTATAGTCAAATGCGATCGTATGCACTTCGTTCGTATAATATATTATAATATTATTATTGCAATGTGTGCGATTGCAAATATTTCCTTATCCTTTGTCATAACTTGTGAAATGTTTTTTTCATTTTTTAAAAATTGCATATAAATTTAAACGTAAGTATATACATACATAGTGATTCACCAAGCACGCTCACCCCCGTCTGTATTCATTAAATAATGAATTTATTCAAAATCGCGTAGAGTCCATTATTTCAAATTCTTGAGATTTTTCATACTATTGCTTATGAAGTCTTTGGTGGAATTACAAACTTCTTTTTTTCAATTCAGTACTCTTCTTTTTTAACTGAAGATCATTTAGTAGATCATTTGTTTTTAAATGTTTATATACCTAATTCAAAATTCGAAGAGTAGATTTTCAATAAAATATCTATAGGATTGTTAATTTTTTAGGATTCCGTACGGTAAACCGGGACCCTATTATTAAGGCTCCGCTGTTCGTCCGTCTGTCACCGCAGGATATATCTCATGAACCACGAAAGTAAGAAAGTTGAAACTCGTACTTGGCTGGTTTTTAAAAATGAATTTACAAAATATAAAATAGTTGTAATATAATCAGATCTAGTATTTGTTATACTTATAAATGTTGATAGGATAAATTACTAAAATTCACAAATTATTATAGCCCTCGTATGGTGATATCTTCCTTACCCAATACTCATTACTATGGATCTGTTGTATTATTATTAGGTATACACAGGTTACACCTACATAAAGTTAAATAACTCAAAACTACTCATTCGAATTTGGATATTGATATGTCAACATTTTCAGGAAAACTATCCACTAAATAATTTACAGTAGAGAAGATGGATAAACAGGATACTCTTTAAATAGTACAAAATATCTCAAAAATATAATTAATATTTACATTAATATTATGGTCTCTATAACTTATAAGTAACTAATATATATTTGAAAATTCTATAATCTTGCATTACCGACGTAGAAGAAAAGGGGTAAGTATGTTTGGAGAATCACCCTGTATATATGGCCAGATTTTAAAACTAGTATAACGCTACAGCACTAATACTTCACAACATAATAATAATGTACAGGTAGTAATAATATTAATGATATCTATACGATGGTATAACTAACTGCATGCGGCGCCGCGTCAGAAGCTTCTTATAATGGACAGACAACATATTATAATGTGCCCGATATACGATACGGTGAATATATACACAGTTCAAACACACGTATTATATTATGTATATATATGTGCAGTATGTTTGAGTGTATGTATACACCCTTCATCGAAGAGTACAAACATTATAAAACGAGTAAATATGCATGCAAGATGAACTACGAGTAAATATACTATCACATAGGTATATAACCGTATATGGTATTATAAATAATTCATGCTCAAACGTATATTATTAATATTATTATTTAAGTGAACCGCGGATATGATATTATATACTCGATTGAAATTTTGTATGTATGTATTTTGCATTTCGTGAAATTCTCCCGTAGCACTTTAACGATGTGAATGTGAAACGCGCGTTTTGCCAGAAAAAAATATTTTCTATTACTTTATAATATACGCGTGGCTGCATGATATGATATTGTGTTTAAGTATATATACCTTGCTACATATATATATATAGCCGCCGGTAGATTTGAAAGGAATCAATTCATAACCGCACCCCATCCTTCACAACCCCGCGTAATTGGATTAATATAAATAAGTATTTTGCTTTGTGAAATATATTCTATGTTCTGTACGTTTCACCCGGTATTTCGTTACATAATAATTATATAATACAATGCCGATAACATAATATAGCGAATTACTACTCTGTCTCTATTGCTATAGTTTCAATTACACAACTTGTCATCTTTGATATTTAAAAGGAGGGTTTAATTATTGAAATTTCATACAGCTAAATAATTATCGTACCTAACAACAGAGTTCCGCTTCAATATTTTAACCTACTCTTCGCAGTAACATATTAAAGTTACTATGTTTCTGTGAGCTACATAATTTATTATTAATAAACTTTTTTAATATTCTATTTAATAACATAATTCCATCACACAACCCCTTATTTTAACTGTTTTAAAGCATGGTTTAATTTTAATTTTTATCATTATTGTCACAGTGTTTCGGTGTTTGCCTTGGGTACCTATATATAATAAATAATATCAATAAATTAAATCTTTACCTTCCTTCAATTTCAATTTATTATTTTAGAATTAGGTATATATTTACATGTTATTTACATTTTTTTAACGTTGTGATAAATATCGAATTAATTATTCAAATGTCTATACCTACATAATATATTATGTACCTATAGTTACTTCAATAAATTATAAATTAGCCTTTTATAATATTATATTAGCTACCTATAAAACACAATATAAAATATTACAAAATTGTACACACGTATGGTAATATAGAATATTTTTACTAGTATCGTTTAATACATTTAATTAACTTCATCAAATACAAAATTGGGAAATAATAAAATTTAATTTAATTGTATAGACGTTTAAAAATATGAAGGCTGTTGAATTTGGTAGGGGGATGAAAAAAAGTTTCATTATGTTGTATCACAATACACAGTTTGGAGACTAGTATAGACCTAGGAAAATCATGGTAGAAATACTAACCCTTTGTGTATACATATAATAAAGGGATAAAGATAGCTAGACTTTTTTTACTTGATATTTTATTATTATTTTGAACAATATACTGTGGACAATATTATACTTACTTGGAATTTGTTGATATCCGTATAATTTAATTTTATAATTTATTTAATAAGTTACGAAAAATAATATAAGCTTTGATTATATATCCATGCTGAAGAAATATCATTGAAGAGTGAAATACTATTTACAAGTTTTAAAAATGTGTCCAATGTACTACGTAATTTAGGAACGTTAGTAAATCACGTTGTTCAATATAATTTATGAACAATATAAAAACTTGTACGTCTCGTGGTTTATCTTTAATGAAACTTATGGTTTTTGTTGTTGTTCATTAAAAGTAACATTTTATAAAATGTTTTTATAGTTATTTTTTTATACCCGAATCCAGCGTATAATTATAATAGGAAATTAACAATAAATATATAATAATTGTTTAACTTCCAAATCAGTTTCTAATAATAATAACACGTCCAAGGTATAAAACTTCATACGCGTTAATGAAAAAAAAAAAACATATAGAAACAATAATGTATCCGGCTTTTAGAAACAACGTATAAAAGAAAGCAAACACCGACCGGAACCACTTCACTGACGTCTACGAAATAGTAAATGTAGGTTCTTGACATAAAACCGATTCGTCAGAAATTTTAAACTTTTTTAACGCAATAAAAAAAATTATATATAATATGATATAATGATAAACAGGTCTACTTCTATAAGTTTCAGCATAAGATTATAACCTAAATTTTGTTTATTGTTATAAAGTATATAAATCATATTATTATGACATCAACAATTAAAATATAATATTCAGAGTATAATTAGTTTTTAATTTTCATAATAATAGCATATTAAAATAACGTACATATAACTATATATTATATTATTTCTCTTGTTGTCTTAGTCTTGCTCCAATTGAATATTTTTAGATCATTGATAAATCGTTAATGCTAGTTTGTTTACTCTGTCCTCAGAGGTGTCCGTCATTTCCAAATAGTTTTGATTATAATCTCGTCATTCTCTACCACACAAGTTGTTTCTAGACGTGAACTTTTGTCGTTAGCTGTTTTATATACAAAACGTCAAGAGATTTGTGTCTGGGAACGCTTGACAATTGTGCAGGCATCTTGAAGAGTTTATATTTGGAACGGTTTTCGACGACTGCTTTGATATTATGGAATAAAAAATACAAAAAGCGTTCGCGTCACTAGGGGAATGTCAAATTAAATTTCCCAAACGTGCTGCGTCTCAGTTCCGTCTAAGTTGAAACTGAAAATTTTTTTACGAATCGCAATTTTTCATTTCAACGCGCGTTTATACGTGATGTGATTTGTTTAGCCTGTAATGAACAACCAGATCGTACCAACTGTCTAAAAAAAAGAAGTAATAATAATAAAAGAAAAAGAAAAAAAAATGAAAAATGGGCTACGTAAAAAACAATGTACGATAAAAGCTCTTGCGGTTTATTTCGATTTCCATGTTATAAATTGCCACTGTAACTTTCAACGACATATCGTTAAGCTCGATAGAATAACATTTTGATAAAGGTAAATAAATTTTAGACAATTGGTTTTAGAATGTATTGTATTACATCAAACTAAAGAGTATAAAGTGAACTTAAACCAATATTTCTGATAGCCATTACTGCAGTTTCGATATTAAACGACATAATATTTAGTAAAGTAAATTACTCTGTTTTGATTACGAAACGATATGTCATATTATCCTGTAGTTTAATAATAAATTGTTATTTTGTTTTAAAGACGAAAAAATAATTATAGTTATTATAAATAATGTTACGACTAAAAATAATATATCGTGCCACGAACGGTAAAAAATAAATATGGAAATATTGAAACAAATACATTTTGTTCAACCGAAAAGTAAAATACTCTAAATAATGGCTATAATGAGATTGTTTATCATATGGGTCAATTAATAAGTAAAGTAGGTATAGTTTACAAAGCACAAAGTATATAAATAATAGTTTGATGGTTTATTTAAATTTTTGGAAAAAAAAAATATATATCGTATACAATATATAAAGGTTCTTACAGAATAAATAATTATATAATATTTAATGTTCAGAATTTCAAACATATTTTTTAAAAATAACACAACTGTTGTTATTTTATTAATTAATCGTAATTAAATACAGTGTACCGTAGACACCTATTACACGGCTGTAAATACTATCCATACATTTTAATTACCTAGTTATTTTTATTACAAAATATTACACTTTACAACAACTATAATACTACATATTTTTATCATAATAATATTATTATTATTCACAAATTTATAACACTATATTTAATTATAGCTAATAGTGAGTTAAATTACAATACATTTGGTTAATTAAATTAGTATGAAATGTGGATAGTAGTAGGTACAACTTTCCAGAAATAATTATTGTTCTTGTGCCACCCATATCTAAAAATGCACATTTAGAATAATCTATAATCGGAATATAATGAACAAATAATCCGTATTAACCTTTGAAAAATTAAAAAAAAAATTGTTTTCAATTTTCATTAATTTTAGTGAAATGGGGTGAAAAGAAACCAGCTGTTTTGTTTTATTTTTGTTATTGAACAGGACTTTTCACGTTTATTAAAAAAGTAAAGTAAGTCTGGGGAGAAAAATGGTCCAACATACTAACCAGTAACCAGATATACATTTTACAACAGTTTAAACTTTTTTTTTTTGGAAAATGTTCAAATTAAATTTTCGTTACTTACTTCACACTTTTGCGTTACTCGCCGGCTGCCGTATAACGAACGGTTCGCGAACGACAGTCTTTTTAAAATATTAGATTATAATATTGCCCTATAGAATTGTATGTAATCAAAATGTTTAGTTTGAGATTATTTTGTTCAAATAATTATAATTATAAAATTGTTATGACACCTATATAGGTATGTTATTGAATAATCATAATCGTAATATATTATTATTTATAAACATATGATTCATATAATGCATCTATTAAAACCGGTATAGATAATATAATATTATATAATAATTGTTCATTGGTGTTGTACCTAGTCTTTGAATAATTAAAATACCACAAAGCTAGTTTAACTTAGTATTTAAAGATTTTTGTTGGATTATCTTATGATGTCATTTAAAATATTAATGATACATTTATTAGAATATATTTTAATCAGTGCAATAATATTTGTGCAAATCCCATAATAATTTATTTCAGTAATATTATATTATTATATTATAACGATAATTTTTTATTAAAAAATATATTATTATAAATATCTTATTCGTACCTGTTTTTTACTCGTGATTAGCAATTCCATAAGTAGGTACTACCTTCTATGATACCAAGAACATTACAATTAAGAATGATCACCAAATATACTAAAAACATGTAAATATATTAAATCGATTGTTTTCTTATAGACAGTGTCATTCCGGTATAGGTGAAACACACTTTTTGCTTGACAACAATCTCCATTCATTAGTCAACCTTATATTGCTTCTTGACACATATATTTTACATATTATTATTATGTAGGTATGCGAGTATACGACTGTGTGAGACAAGCTTTGGAAACGTAACGATTATGATTCATTAGAGGCAAAAAACATTGTTTACTTCGTTACGGTATACTTTTTGTACGTGGGCGCATTTTTATTGTATTCCTTCTTACCTGTCAGAACGTTTTCAAAGAAAAAGAAATTTATATAGCTATGTTTATTTTTTCGTGTACATATTTGACTTTCGTGGTACACAAATAATAATGGTTTCGTACCAAAATCCTTCAAATCTGCTTCAAAAGGCGTTATGATTATTATTTTTGTCAAAAATATCGATTGAATACAGGCGCAGGTGCATTCTGCAGATCGCTTGCGAGTAAATAATCTAAAACCTAAATTATAAATTCAGTGGATTTTGAGGTCTAAAAATGTTATATATTTTCTATGACGTATTCTTAATATTAAGTACTTACTCACGCTATTTGGTTTGAAGTTGAAAAAAAAATATATTTTTTTTAAATAATCTTTAAGAACATAACAATACTATTAGTAGTAAGTCTGTAATCTTTATATTTCTTTCAAATTAAATTTGTTCAGGGTATATCATATTATGTACGCTCTTTTTTGGGATGAAAATTACTATTGATCACTGACATTTTGTATAAATAATGTAAGATTTATTACGGTTGACATAAATATTGTTATTCCTAATAAAAAACGATATAAAACTACAGTATTATATCTAAATAATAATCTTTTAAATAAAGGTTCGTACCTATCTATGAATTTATAATGAATTTTGATTAATGAAAAATTTAAAGATTATTTCATTTTATCATCTTAATGCTAAACTCAAACATACATAATATTGTGTAAATAAATAAAATTTATCTCATAATAAAATCAAATGTATTATTTAGTCAATAATTTTAAAGTTTATAAACATATTATATTATATTATAAAAGTATATTGTTATATTACACTTTAAGCATAGTTACATCTAAAAATGTAGGTATAATGGTTTATATAAATTAATAAACCAATATAAAGGTATCAATATTTTTTTTATTTATTGTTAATTAAAAAGGGATAATGCTCAATTAAAGTTGTGTCATTATACAGGATAAAGATTAATTGTTTAAAGTATGTTTAATAGATTGGACTTGGAAAAAAAAATCATTATTATATATTTTTATTATTTTAGATGTATGTTATCATAAAGTGAATATCTCATTCAGCGTGTTACGTGATATTATGTTTAGATTAGATCGTGTAGTTTAATTTTTTGGACATTCTTCGATTACATGTTATTTAATAATATAGTTATGCACATTATGTTCCAGGTAAGATTTGAATATCGACTAATTAAAAAAAAGTGTCATATGTAAAAGTTTGTGTCAAACTCTGACTTCGTGGTTCAGTTAAGGTAGTTAAGTTGATGGCGATATTTTGGAATCTGCTGAATTCAGTAGCATTTCATATATTTATGTATTTGTTTGTTGTTTGTAAGCTGGTATATGAAGTTCCAATAATTTTGTCCAATTGAACGCACTATCAGAACAAGATATAGTTATTAGTTGAAATGTTTTTGATTTTATTGCTTAAGATGTACTGTCGTGGATGATTCGTTAGCTATTTCATTGCTATATAGGTAGTTTTTACAAAAGTGTCTTTTACCAAGCTTTAACTTTTTTATATGACAATATTTTTTTTTTTGATTTTACGCACTTATATTCTGAATCAAAAATTTAAGTTTAAATATAAATGTATCAACTAAAATAGAAATATTGGAAATTCACAACACGTTTTATTGTTATGTTTATTATAGTAAAATACAATTATATAATCGTATGATGTTTCTAAAATTTACGTGGTTTATGGAAATTATGAACTACCATACCTATAGGTACGTTTTGTATGAGCTTATTAATTCGTCAATTTATTGAAGAATATGCTAGTCTTTTGTGGAGTTTATAAGTATTTAGGAAATGTATTAATACCTATATTATATTTAATAATATACCTAGTGTAATATTTAATAGAAGCAGAAAATAATAATAGAACGCTAGTTATAACATTACAAATTGGTTATCTCAATCGTAATTCTACGATCAGGCAAAATTCCATGTACATATTATGATAGTATTATGTTTAACAACACAGTTTAAAGATCATCGGCCAGTTCGACAATACTGGTTAGGTAACACAGATTTAATTCCTGTAACTGTTTTATAAAATATGTATAACTTTTATTTTGATTAACAATATAGGTCTGTACAGCTCATCGGATAAAATTACGACTTATTTTATTTTCTGGTATATTTACTGACGGTTTCTACTGCTATCTGAAAGTATTACTATTCACTTTTTAAACGCGTAAACACTGAATTGGTTGCAGGAAGGAAATATAATTTATATTGTATCGTTTATTATATTTATGAATACACGAAATTAGTTTTAAATGTTTTAATATCTCGTACATCTAACTTCTCAATGCGTAATAAACAATGATACTCCACCACAGTAGTTGTTTTCGTCTGCGTACTCTTATGAAAATTAATTAATTTACAAATAAGTAAAGTTGTCTGTTAACTTTCAAGATGCGTAAGCTACACTTTGAGGTATAAAGACTCCCTTTTTATCGGTTGTAGTGGGACTAACTAAACCCTTTTATTTTCAAACTTTTGAAATCCATGCACATTTAAATAAATGTCTACATACGTTAGAAACTACTGTAAACCGTAAAAAGGCTGAAAAACTGTTTTGTTGGACGCAACTTTATTTTATTTATCATTTTTGAACAAAAACTAACTTAGCTTCAAACTGCTATTTATTCCCGTATATTTCAAAGAAATGGGATTGTATATTTTATATTATTCATTATAGAATTGATATTATTGTAAATATATTAATCCAACTAAAAACAGCATAGGTATATGATTTTGAAATTTAAACTTCGCTGTTGTAATATTATTGTTTTTGTTGTTTTTGTTGTATTTTTTTTAAATTTCTGTTATTATAAAACTTTGATATTTGTCTTAAAGTATTCTTAAAATGAAAATCATATTATTTTGATGAGTAATGTTGCTCATCAAAAGTGTGTATGTGATAAATATTATCACCCGCACTATAGATAATGATGTGTGGCCTAAGATTAAACTTTGGCCTTGCGTAATATTGAATATTGTTCTATAGTATTATACCTATACCATAATCATAAATGTATTTTCATTAGTATCAATAGTATTGTATAATACTACAACGTATTGTATGTGCATTGATTCAATGCATTGCTAACCATCACTGTACTTAATCAATGCTATAGGTAGTACTATCAATAGTATGGTTTATTATTAATTGTCCTTGATAGTGTGTGGCTCTGCAACTGTAAATAATACCTATTTAAAATATTATATACGTCACGTTATTTAATCAAAAAATATTTTTAAACAAGTAAATCAATAAGCGTCATGAGAAACAAATTATAGGTTATTTATAACAGAAGATATAATATTATATTATACTTCCTGAAAAAATGTCAAATGTCGGTAGGAAATGAAATTTTAATTTTAAATAAAATAAAATTATGTTTATAGGTATGCATTATATTATACTATAATTCGTACTGCATGCATAACAACAATTTAATAAAAATGAAGTGTGATCGTTTTTAATTTAATATTGTACTGAATTTCAATATATAATTAAATATTCATATAGCTAATATAATTTAGCTCTGTATATAGGTTTGAAAAAACAATTTAAATCGTAAATTGAAAAACATATAATAATTTTAATCTATTGATATTATAATGTAGTTCATATTCGTAAGGAGAGTTGTATAAATGTATACGCGTGACACACACTCACACATATATTATATTATATACAGTTAATTTAAACTAATACTCTGGTCGTTCTAGATATAGTGAATTTTATTCATCTTAATATTATATATACTAAACACGACGTGGGCTGTTGGAGGCACACTCGAGTACTTGCATCCTAACAGTATATTATTATGTGAGTTATACATATATATATATATATGTATATTGTGTGTGTGAGAGAGAGAGAGAGAGAGAGAGAGAGAGAGAGAGAGAGGCAGAAATAGAGAGACAGAGACAGAGAGATACATACACATATGCCACTGTATTTATGAATAAGAAAATTACCGAACGGCCGTCTTACATATATACATAATAATATGTGATATGTGCATACTTACGTACATACTTAAATCCACCTAGAAATAATAATACGCACTGCTGCAACACATGGGCCGGAGAGCCACGCGCGTTCTCCACGGATTACATATTACACATACAATATACGTATTGTTTAAACGAAATTTCGGCGCAAACTAATTACACAGACACACTAAGTATAGATATGTATATGTATGCATGTATGTATGTTTTATGTACATAATATGTATAATATGTATATTATGTATATTTGCATGCACTTACAATGTATATAGGTATTATATGCGAACGTAATGTGAGTTTTTGTACTGCATCGCGCACCGCCGACGCTCCCGGATCAACTTGCACGTGTTCCTATTGAAAACGGTTATTTTTTTCTACCGTGGTACACATATTGAAATTTAGCCCACCAATTTTAGGCTTAAGGTGCCAAAATTCAATACCTACAATGTAATGTGTTTTTGACATTTATGTATAATAAATCACACGTGACTTGGATATATATTTTTTCTATAGATAACTTAAAATATAATATGTATTATAAATATTCAAATTTCATAAATATTTCATAAGTAAAGAACATGTTTTTTTTTTTTTAAATGGTAGAAATTAATAAAAGTACACATGTTTTCAATCGACTGCCGCATCTAATGGAGTTTTTGACTAATAAGTTGCTTATATTCATATTATACAAATCACGCGTCGCATTTTGTTTAAAAAATAAACATAGTACTTATAGGCTTGGAACTATTTCAAAAATGCGATAACATTTATTAAGAAATATGCTGTGCAATATTTTTTATAAATTTATATTCATACTACGTGTTTGAAACGTCTTTAATAACAATAGTACATGATTGTTTGATTTAAATCAAATAATAATATTTTCAAATTCTTTCATACGAAAGAAATGGTTTACAATTTTAAAGTACATAAAAACATGTTTTAATTTTACTGTATTATTTTATATAATATAGGTATTGGTACTAAAATGAGTAATTCAAAAGTAAAAATTTTCCAGTAATTTTCAAAAGCGCCATGAAAAACAAAAGAAAAATTAAGGAAAAACGGGATTTTTTTGGTTTTTGTCGTAACTCTAAAATAAATGACCGTAGATATGTGAAATTTTGACTGAATGTTTATATCAGCATTTTCTATACACCATGCCTTTTAAAAAAATATTTTGTCTTATTTTGAGCTGTTTAGGAACATTTTCAGTTTCAAATTTTTTTAGTTTTTGATCTATAAATTTCAATAAAACTTTATTTGATGGGTAAAAAAGTGTGAAAATTTAATGCAAGGCTCCTGATATATTGTTACAACAACAGTTAAATATTAAAAATACATAGGCACAATTTTTTTTATAAGCATTTAAAGTTCGAATTTCGACAAAATGTATCAAATTTAAAATTTAACAATTATTTTGTAGTTAAAAATTTATAAAATGTTCAACTTTTATAGCTAAAGATTAAAAATTTAAAACAAGGTTCCGCGTAAATAGATTATAATATATAAATTACTTTGTTCACAATAATATCATCAAATATACTTATAGTAATATCATACGCTGACAAACCGTCTCCGCTCAGAATCGTTTTTCTTATACAGTGATATGATATCATTGAATTCAAATTTAATACCATACATTACAGTGACCCACCTGTAATCTACTGAACAGCAGAGCGACACCCACTTGCCCACCTTTTTTTTAATCGTCAAATTTAAGATTAAAACAAATAGTAGTTTTATTATAGAAAGAACATAAGTGTTATAAGATTACCTAACATATTTTCACCGGTTAAACTGTATTCTCTGTAATTGCGACCTTGTCATAAAACGTATGAAAATAATAATAATAATAAATCAGCACAATGAAATGCGTTGTTATCGATTATTAATAAAACTAAATGTATGAATTGTAAAAGGTGGATCAATAATCACTGGTCATCCTTAATTTTTAGAGCAAAAGATATTTGTTTTTTTGTACACACCTAAAGTGTCCTAACTCCGATTGCAGTTATTATTTAATTACAATGTTGTTCATCTAAATCAGTGGCTCTCGATATTTTTGGGGACTCTACTCCGATTGATTTTAACGTTTACATTATAAGTAAATACAATACAATATAAGTAAATTATACGTATCAATAAATGTAATTTTTGCAGTGAAGAGAGAGGGGGTGGGTTGAAGTGAAGACTCATGAGTTTTTGGAGTCTGCTTAGATTTTTTTTGGGTAAATGAGTATACATAATATTGTTAATTTTATTTTGGGTTCACAATTAAAAAAATAATTACCTAGGTACCATTTTTGCTTAATATAAACTAACAAAAAAAACATTTAATATATAGTCTTACAGTATAGATAACACTATGAATAACTAACTTGAAAGACATGGAATAATAACAATAATTAGTAAACTTTTATCATAAAAATCACTTGCAAGTTTTAATATTTATATATGATATACAATACCTATGTATTATATCATTGTAATCATAGCTGTGATTATGCATTTAAGATAATTGGGGGGGAGGTGAAGTCAGGTTAATTTAGGTTTGATGGCAAAATAAGGTATGGGTGGGGATATATAGTCACGCTCAAATAGTTATAGTATATTATGTCGTGTTTATTTCTTTATATGCGGTATGGTCACTACTATATAATATAGTTTTCATACGACGTGAATATACCCTTGAGCGTTTTCTCTAATTATTTTCGTAAATGTTTATGATATAATAATAATACTTATACAATATATTCAAAACGAATAACAATCTATGTATACGTTATAATATTCATAATATTATTATATTTAGACGAGTGTGTGTGTAAATGTCCTCCTCCTCCTCCTCGCATTTGATCATTATAATATAATACGTTAGCAACTGTATAATATTATTAAGAGTCACACACACACACACACACACACACACACACACACACACACACACACACACACACACACACGCTCGAAAAAAAGGACGCAGTGATAGCTATAGTGAGTAGGAAGGAGTTGAGACGGACGAGTGTATATGTATTTACGCGCGCTTATGTGTGTGTTTGTAGTGTATATAGTACGTCCCGTCGAAACGAGTTTCATGACCCCAACGCGAGATTCCTTAACCCGTTTTGCGAATACCACATGGAAAAAAACAATTCTATCCTCCGAGGAGTACGCGTTATCGGCATGCACAATTAATATAATATTAAATAAAATATCGGAACGAGGGCTCCTTCGCCGCCGTACACATATGGTTTGCCAACAATCATGTTCGATTTTGTCGCCGGCTTCGTATCTCGTCCCCGTTATTATTGTTGTTAAATTGTTGTCCGATCAGATCATTGATGATTGGGCAAGCTGACGATCGCGACGATGGCCACGCGATCGATTATTATTACATAGGTACTTGTTTAATATTATATTATTATATATAGGTACTTGTGCAGTTATGCAACGTCGGCGGCGGCGGCGTCGACCTCCGCACGCACTTTCTATGAATGAACAACCGCCGCCGATGCGTGCCTGTTTGACCGACCAGTTGCGTATTATTATTCTTCTTCTTCTTATTATTATTATTATTATTATCATAGGACATCGCACACAACGATAATAGTAATAATAATAATAATAACATATAAATATAATAATATACACGCCGTTTTATATTGCATATTATGTCGTGTAAGTACACCGGTACGCATTTATGCATGTCCCGGCACAGTACACACCGCTGGCCGTGGAATGCACTTATGTACCGACGTGTGAGGTTTAGTGTAGTGTTTGATTAGATGCAAGATACGTATAATAGTATTATTATTTCAATGATAATAATATATTATGCACTTGTATGCGCATTCGGACGACACCCCCTGTGCCAAAAGTTGCGAAGTATTGAAGATAGGAAATTCGCTAACAAACATTCGCATTACTAATACGAAGTAGTTCATCCAGCACGCTCACTCCCTTTTTTCTTTAATATTGCAGTTGTTTAAAATCTGAGTTATGCAAACATTAAATATACTTACTTGAATACCGTATTTACAAATTACTAAGATTTCTTATACTACTCAAGGAGTCCCCTGTCCTGTGGTCTGTGAAAGTAGAAACTTCTGTTTTTAAAAATAACTTTTTTACTGTAGATTATTTAGCAGATAATTGTACTGAACATTTCGACGTATCTAAATCAAAATGTGTACGTGTAGTTTTTAAGTCATTAAACATTGTGCATTTAGGTTCAGAAGATATGAGGACTATGATGAGTTGACGATTATTGTAATTAATATTAGTCTATATCAACATTTAAAATTTGTAAAAATGGTCCAAGTGTTTATAACGAGGTTTATTATGTCACTAGATCCGATATTATATTTATTATTTATTTTTGTAAACCCATTTTTAAAGAAAATATTATCCTTAGTATATTAACATTTTCATAGCTGAGAAACTACTCGTTCAAATTTTGAATTAGGTACATAAAAATTTGAAAAAAAATAATACACTAAATGATTTATAGTAAAAATGGGGGGGGGGGGATTTCTTCTTACAAACAGAAGTTTTTAAACTAAAAAACTAGGTTTTACTTAACCACAGGACAGTCTTCAAGTATTCTAAAAAATCTCAATAATTTTAAAATATCGTCTTTAACTTTACTTATTTTCCAAGCCTTTCAGTCAATATTCCTTTGCCTAGTTTCATCTGCACCCTGGTACTTAACCAATAAAAATCTCCACAAAGATCTTAAAGTCCAAAATCTTAATCAAATCTCCAAATTATATTGGACCAGATTTCACAATAAACTTCAACAACACACCAATCCACTAATCTCTAAATTATTAACGAACACACTCCCCGATAATCCATGCAGCGGACTTAAAAGAAAATGGTGTAGAGATCTGCTTCTTTAGTAGGCGAGCAGAATAAGTGCTGGATGTTGTTACTAGGTAACACCTTTCAAATTTTAAAAATGTTCATTGTTACTGTCACTTTATAGGGTGTTACTACTGGGTATATTCCCTAATCTTATTCATGTCAACTTATTTTTACTATCAATTATCAAACCTACTTATTGTTCATAAAAATTGTAGAGATTGTAGATATATTTCAATATAATAATAATAAAAAAAAAACTTTACGTATTAAAAAAAAAGTTACTTTACAGCTGATATTTTCGAAATTTCACGAAACAATCATAATAATAATAAACATTAATAGGTAGGTATGCATGACATTATATTATATATTACGAGAAATCGAAAATCGAAATACCTACCTAATAAAGACGTATAATATGACTGCGCTATGAATTCGTGTGCGGCGGTGTTCATACTCAATATTTTTTCGCTCCATGTTTTGTGAATAGGTAAGCCTACCTTTTTCGAATGTTTTGAACTTGTAAATTTCTAACCGAGCGATAATCCACATGTAATTTTCGAGCACTTTAACTGATTGAAAAAGTCATAACATATTATTATAAATGAAAATCATTTGTACCATACTTTTATTTTGAATACCCGACATTTCATTATTCAGCGTATATTCTGTTATAAATATTATATATACTTGAAAAATACACTACAGATTGACATTGAAAAAAAGCTAATAGAGGGATGACAGAATTACCTATGTAACGGCAATGATTATAATTTATAATATGATGTACCTGCCTGGACCCCTAAAAAATAGGTCAACACCAAACCGTAATTTTATTCGTATTATTAAAGTGAATTTTTCAGTTTT
Source organism: Acyrthosiphon pisum (assembly GCF_005508785.2). Lineage (NCBI taxonomy): Eukaryota > Metazoa > Arthropoda > Insecta > Hemiptera > Aphididae > Acyrthosiphon > Acyrthosiphon pisum. The sequence continues at coordinate 65,921,926 of NC_042494.1, forward strand.
ACCAAAATATTATGATCTATACCAATTCGTATTTATTTGAAATTCTTAAGGATTTGTCAAAAATAATTTTATAATATGTGGAAAAAAATTAAATATAATATATTTTTAAAACACCGTAATTTTTTTTTTTTTGTAAATATATTATATTATGCATTATTATTTTTATGTACAATATGGTATATTATGCATTATACATAAATTAAATTTGTTGTACCTTCATATACGAGTATTAAACACATTTATATCATAGGTATATATTATAATGTATAGTTCAGACACACAGCTTCTATAGAGTACGCACTGAGATCGTCTAAAAATATATCGTGTCCCCATAAAGTAGATGAATATTACTCCGCTTATATATATTGGTTATATAATATTTTGCGTAGGAAACAGCACAGTAACATAATAACGTAGCATTATTATTACTTACGATAGGTACTTAAATCCATTTCGCAAGTGCGGCTGGGATGGTATTTATGGCTGTGTTATTTTGTTTGAAATTAGTTACAATGAGTTAATGTAAAAATAGTAATAAATGATAATAGCACGCGAATCGGCACGCTCGTATTTTTCACAGCCATTATAATATAGGCGACGTCGGGCGGCAACAGCAGCGTCGCGCTGACACATTTGGTCGTAAATAACTAACGCGCGTGGCAGACGGATGGTGACCGTCAACCGACTATCCTCCGCAAAAAAAAAGCGAATAAATAAAAAAAAAAATCGTTTTGCAGTTATATTATTATTATTATTATTATTATTATGATTTAATACGTCTATCATTTTATTGATTTCGATAACGGAATCAAGATATTATAATAAAGACTTTAGAGGAATAGATTTTTTACATCTAAAAAAAGAAATTTGCATATTAGTTTAGACTCTTGTCAGAGGTCTTGGCTTCGTCCCCTCCTAAATGCACTGTAATATTTATCTCAAATCTAGATAAGTCTAAACTATATAATATGGTATATGACAGGGATCGCCTGCAACCACATATAATCGATCTTAAGAGAATATTGGTCGATCGTATTGATTGTACTAATATTATTTGATCAAATACGCTTTGGGCGTCCACAAACATTTTTCTTTGGGGGACAAAGATAGTTTAAAGAATAAATTACGATTTTTTTATAAAGAAAACTCTTAATTTTAATAAATTATATTATGATATTATATAGCTCTAAAATTTACAAATTATAGCATTATACATAAATAATTATATATTATATAAATATAATATATATAAATATAAATATAATATAAACGTTTGGGGAGAAATTGCCAGCTTCGCATTCGTAAATCTTGCCCAATTCGTACTTAATCTTAAACGCGCTTTAACGTTATATACAAAGTAAAATATTTATTATCGAAGAAAAATATATAATTTTTCGATGGACAATTAATAACAAAAGAGTATATATTATACAATATATTATTATGCTGCGTGTAATGATATCAATAATATACCTAAATAATTAATAAATATTGGCCGATCACCAGGTACGTTCAATGTAGCTCACTTGTTTGAAAAGGTCTACAGTTACATAGTTGTATGATGAAATTGACTTGTTTATTGGTCATTAATACGTTATAAGGATACTAGTATATAATATAGCTATATCATCCAATTTCCATGTATTTTTGTCAATTGTTAAAATAATAAGGATGCATTTCACATATATTGATTAAATTATGTAAATGCGATTCATTAGTAAGGTACTAAATCTGAATTAAACGAACTTGCAATTTTATGTTTTAAAAAAAAATCTATAGACGTATCTACCATTAGTATACCAACAATAAGATAACAAATTATATTGTTTGCGGGTTGCAATCATAAAAGGAGAAAATAAAATAAAGTGTTCACCTTCAAGTAAAAACAATAGATCTATTGTATTATGTTCGATGTAGTTCAGTAGTTATTTATTATTATATATTTTATTATTGTTAAAGTATTTTTTTTTTAATTAATCTCATTCCGAAAGGCAGAAAAGAAAGTCATATAGGACTACATAGTATATGTGTTCAATATAGGTATACGAGTAGGTAATTGCATATAGATGCTTTTAATATATTTTGTATATATGCCTAAGCCCGGATTAAGGGGGGGGGGGGGTCCAGGGGGACCATGGCCCCCGAGCCTCGATCGTTAGGGGCCTCAGATTCGTCGATTATTTTTTTCATTATAGGCTATAACACTGCATAAATCAGCTAAAAAAAATCGATGATTATTTAGCGAGGAAAAAAGGTTGTAAATTATAATTTATAAATAAAGTTATTATTCATTATTTATTGTTATGTACCTAATACCTAAAAAGCCATGTAGGAGATAAAAAAAATGAAATATATATAAAGGTAAATTATTGTATGTATTTATTTTATATAAGTAAATTGCCTATAAAATAAAATACTGGGGATAATAATATAATAATATTATATTATATAACATCATACTTTTAATCAAGAGAGGATAAAAAGCTTTTGTCAATTCCATCACAAGCTAAATAGACCAAACATTATGTTTTATAATAGTATTGATTTTAAGACCCGACGTTTTCAGTCGATTAAATTTAAAAACCAAAAGCAACTAAAGATCAAACTAAGAACCTATTAACTTTCACGGACGAATGAACGGAACAAAACTTGGTATCTTTGAACCACAAATTTTCTTTTTTGCTTGTTTTAGACGAAAGCACAATTTATTTAAAGACTATAATAGTGTGTTCCAATTAAAAAAAATAATCCAAAAATTGTTAAAAATTAGCCTGTTCATCAATATGACACATACGTGGCGTTAAATTTAACATTAAACGTGATACCTATTAGATATTAATGCCATTTGAATCTTTAACTTCCTAAATGGTCTATATATTTTTACAATAATAATATATACATATAGTAGGTAGAGTTATTATAGTTTGTAGTTTTGTACCTATTTAATATTTTAAAATTATAACAATAATTATTTAACCATAATAAAACAAAAAAGAGTTATCATAATAATAATATTGTAAATAGCTATAACGTTAGACAACATTATACAATATTAAATGAAACAACCAACAATGTGAAAACAACAAACTTTGATATTCCTCGACATGTATATAGTACTACGGAGTGTATCAAAATAAAATAAACTTTATTTTAGTTTTAGAACTGTTAGAAATTAGCGTATATATCGTACAATTAATTTAAATTTAATTATTTAAAACGTAAGAGTTTGCCACTAATACCGATTGTTCCATATTTAATAACATACACGTGCTGTGCTAACATCGGGTATTTCCTTACGTGATAAATCTCGACATTAATATTTTGATGTTGTAGAAAAGTCAAAATGTATTTTCATATTGTAATTTAGGTATATTATTTAACCGTATCCGTCATTCTGTGCCATATATTTTTAAATTGTTATTGAGAAGACAGTACTTACTTTCTTATATAATATTGCATTTTTACACCGGTTTTCACTGAAATTTGTTGTACCTACATAATTTGCGTATTTATATAAGTGTATTTATATTTTACAATGTTCGTGTTTTGAAAACAAATACTTTATTTTATTACGATGGTGGAAAAATAATTGCATTCTTTCGACAATATAACTATAATAAAGTTTACCAACATTGTGAACATTATACAAACAATGGTTGCAAATATAAATAAATTGAGCAGTAACCTCAAAATAATCTTTAATAATTTTTTTTTAGGTTTTTTATTTTTATTTTTACCATTAAGTATAAATATGATGAGTTGTCTATATTAGTTGCATACGAGGAAAAAATATTTAGGATATTTAAAGTTCATGGTATATAGGTAAGAATAGGTTATATATAATACTTTATATGAATAAAATTCAACAAGTCATGGTGATTATATTTTTACTGTAATTAATATTCTTTAAATACGGGTCATATAGGTATACATTATTATTATTATTATTATTATTATTATTATGATACATTGTGTAATTAGATTCTTTATATATATAATATATAATATATTATATATAAACAATAGGCTTTGACAATAATAACATAATATCATAACCGTCCTATCATTTACATTGCTCCTGAATAAAATGTTCTTCATTAGGTGTCATTGACTGGTACTTTCACTTTACATTTGTATTCTTAGGAAGACTTAACTACTAATAATTATGTGGCATTTAAAACAATACAAGTTCGTGTTGTTTATTACTCTTTGTGTTTTTGCAATAATGACAAAAAGAAAGTCCATGGCATATTGACATGTCAAATCCGACTTTGCGAGACTCGACTGACAATAATTTCTGATTTTAAATCATTTCGACAAAAAGAAAAACTATGATCATTGGACGTCTCAATATTAATTTTTTTAATTTGTTGTTAAAAATTAGAAAATGTGGAATGTGAAACGTGTATATAGATTCATTTACGTGTTAAAAATTCATATTGTAATGTAGGTATTAAGTTGTTAAGAGTTTATAATAATATTATGTTGCATTTTTACATGATAAGTGATAACTATGGTTTCGTGTATTAACTTCAAATTAAAACACGTACCTACTTTATATTTTACAAGGTACAATATAATATCAAATTATAAGATCGATGTAAATGACACTACCTATAATATAATATTATGTTGATGTGGGATGCCTGCACCGTAATTCCCATAAATCAAGCAATGAAAAGTGTCTAACTTTTGGTAGTATTTCACTTGTAGAAAAAGGTTTGAGCATATAATAATGTGTTCAACGACAAATAAAAACATTAAAATTATAAAAATGTCAGAGGTACATAAAAAATGCATTTAAAGTTTTTAAATTATTTTACTAGATAATTTAATTTTTTTATTATTATTGACTGCAAGTAGAATTCCATTGCCATCATAACTATTCAGTGTGTGGTGTATTTGGTAATACATAATGCAATATGCAAGTAATTAATTTATGAACATACCTACAATGTATTAACCTCTAACATATATTTTATACACCAAACGTGAATTATTATATAGAATTCCACACGAACCTTTACTGAATAATATATTTAACTATTAAACCATTATATATGTCTTAATCTGGTTGAATCTGTCGTAACTCGCGCGTAAGGATTATCGTTTTAAGTGAAAATGTACGATTCATTGATAACGCGCTTGTTTATGGATAAAATATTGTTTTATGGGATACATAAAAATATTTTCGAACGCTATAAGTTATAGAATAATTAACAAACGTGGTTTATTGAAACAGGAAGTTATTAACATTTAATATTAATTGACGCGGAGAAAAGAATGTTCGTAAAAAAAAAACAATATAATATAAGCGATAAACAAATTAATATATAATTTTAGTACTTCACTGTTATTAGTCAGAGTACAGATAGTAATATTATTATTCCAACACCATAGCCGTGTGTGTGGTATAAACTGCGTTTTCGTGCATACCTATTATAATAGGTACACAATATAAAACATAAATATTGACGATAATCGATAATTATTGTAAATACTGCGTTGACGTGCGGTTTTCATGTGTGTGTGTGTGTGTGTGTGTGTGTGTGTGTGTGTGTGCGCGCGAATTTGTTACATTATTGAGGAAAACGTAGTGTTTGAATTTTATTTTTGGAACAGAAAAAACAAAACACGTGTTCGTCTGTCGCTGTAGGACACGTTAAACGGTCATCCATAAGCTGGTGCCGAATTTTTTTGGAGTATAAGGTGGTTACATGCACCTCACACTCTAAAAATAATAATATAGGAATATTATTATAACCGGTTATCATATAATATTATTATAATATTAAGTTCCCACCGCCGTCCGATGGTATACACGTGTACATATTACACGTTCATTAATGATATTATACATAATAATAATAAACTCGGCCTTATATCACCACTCACCTATTCTAACTATATCTAAGACGCATCATGTCCACTTGCAGCTAAGATGGATTCGATATAGTCTTCGATAGACGACACTGTGGAAAACCACATTCTTTTAGTTGCCCTCCTTCGGCAGCCAATGCAGTCCGCGTTTCGGTTGAGCCCCACGGTGCAGTAAATGTATGAGAAGTGCCTTTTCTCAGTCTAAGTGGGTGTTTTGAGGGATATTCTAAGTTTTCCCTGTAGATATATATTATTGTTAGGAACAGTACGACCAATAGAGACCGCGTGCTGCTCGACGTTGTTGATACAAAATATTAACATTTATATAATATTATAATAGGTATTTGTAGATTAAATAGTCAAACCAATAGATTGTTCATCATGTTTGAGTCAAGTGATTAACTAGTTAAAAAGTAAAATTTAAGGTAAAAAGTTATGTTTATTTTGACTTTTAACTTAACTAGTTACTTTTGGGTTTCGGTTAGTTTAAATACTAACGCAACTTAATTGTTTTTTAATTAACATAAAATTACTGAATTTTCAATTTTTATTTTAAGAAGTTGAGTTTTTATTTGGTTTTTAATTAAATTTTGTTTTATTACATTTCTATTTGATTTTATTGTTAAAAATATTTCGTGTATAATATTTGACATGAATTAATTTGTTTCAGTAACGAAATACTTTAAAAAAGTACTATTTACAAATACTGTATACAATATACTATATAGTTTTCAAGTTAGAAAACAAAGTATTCTAATGTTTTAAACAAAAAAAAAGCATTTTTCATCTTAGTAAAAGTATAAAAAATGTGTATTAACTTTAAATGTTGTCTTGTTACTGCAGATTAACTTAACTTAATTGAATTAAAAAAAATCATTGACTTTCCCAGCTTTAGATTGAGTTATATTATCTGGTTTATTATTAAGCTAAATATTATAATCTATATCAAAAATATAATATAGACGTAGTTTGGTTGCAACCTGCACGAGAGATGCTTATGACCAAAATATTGCGAACAGACTTTACATAGTTGCATATTATTACGTACTTCAGTAGGTACCTACTTGCATGATATATTATTATTATTAGTTATACCTACCTAAACAGGCCATATTATATTATAAATTACTAAATTACAATTAACACAATATTATATCATAGTATGTGATGTATAATAGGTGCGTACTGTATAGGTAATATTATATTATAAATACAAATATAAACATACAGAAACACTAACCGGATGTTATAATATTATTATTAGCATTAAACACTGCAGATTGGCGCGGGTGTTCTATTATAATATTATAGTGATACGAGCGGCTAGTGTAACACGATATATTATTATTATGACGTGTCGTCGTGGTGCTGTGGTGTTTTTTATTTAGAAAAAAAATTTGCAATATCCGGAGATTTGGCGGCGGCGATCGGGTCCCCGGTTGGTCTGGCCGGTAGATGGCGCTGTCGATGGAGGCCGCGCGCGCTTGGTCTCTACGCACAATCGAATATCGTATTCGTGTATGCGCGCGAACGGGTAAACTCGCCGCGCCGGCACCGGCGAAATTACAGTGTTCAGTCGCGAGCGAGAACACGGGCCACCACTTGCCGCTTCTGTACGCCATAAATCGTTATCCGTTGTGTTATTTTTTTCGAATTCTCGTCGCCTTGCTCGTTTTCGGTTTTTTATTTCTCGATTCGTACCCAATTTTTTTCCGTCAACGCCGGTATATATAATACGCGTCTAATGTATTATTATATATAGTGCTTTCCGCCGTGACGTGTTTTAACTGTGCAAAAATATATTATCATTATTATTAGGTGTTATCGTCGTTTTTTTTTAGTTTTTTTTATGATTATTATTGTTGTTAATACCTCGATAATATTGTAATATTATTATTATACCCTACATTAATTTTTGCCGAGTGTCCGATACGTTCGCGTAACGGCTTTTTCGCCATAATTATATTACCACCGTCATCTATCTAATACTTGTAGATAGATTCGGTCGCGTATTCGTTCGTATTACAATACTTTAATAATAATAATAATAATAATAATAATAACAGTCGATCGACGATGATGATGACCGTTTTCCCGGTGATCTAATATCGTATTGTATATATTACGCCGACTACACAATTATATTATTATCATTACACGTATACGCTGCGAATATATTGTTATATATAACGGATATTTTGACGGTGTAGACTGAGGTGTTCAGCTGCCGTTATCGACTCCACTGCAGCCGATAAGGAATACCGCAAGTTTGGACGTGCTTTCGACTACGCACCGACCATGGACGTGCTACCGAGCGGTAACATATTCCGGGAACTTCAAGACATACACGATACCGGTTATTTCTCTGCACATGTATCACTCGAGGATCACTGGCAACAGGTAATGCACTTGCATACGATTTAAGTTAAAAAAAACTTTATTCGAAAGCTCCCCAAAATTGTGTCAATAACGATGACATAATATAAACCTAACTTTGTATTATACAGGGGTTTAGGGTATGCACAAAACATATGATGTATATATACTATATTATAAGAATCTGAGTCACCTGTATGGTAGGATGTGTGATGTACTGATATCGATATATGTATATACAAATTCATCATGCGTAGGAACATCAAATTATATAGGTACCTACCTCATATTATTCCACATTATTTTTTTTAATTTTAACAATAATTGTATTCACACAATTGATTACATAATATTATATTATTTTGAACAATAGATGGGTTTTAGTTTAATAATGTTCAGGCAAATAGACGGATTGAAGGATCATCCCGCTCGATGAACTTCGGACGTTATTATAATAGGTAGTGTTTTTAAATAACGTCATTGCAGTAGCGAGTGTCCGCGCGGTCGCACGTGCGTCGCGTCCTTATGTAACAGCATATTATAATAATTGTATTTATCTCGTGTAGGTAGGTTCTAGGTACACACATTCCACCTTTCACGCATAATAAAAAAAATTCATGAAATTTCACGTATTGTTGTGTCACACGTGCACTCTTATACACGGGGTTGGCTGCAGTAGAGTATAATATGATAATTTTACCATAATAAATTGCTTTTTTTCTCGTTGTATTTTCGTTGGAATTTTTTTAACTTGTTTTCCATCGTATGCAATTTTATTTTTGGCGCCTATTCTACTGACACGCGTGCCGTGGGTTTTGCTGCATCGCATTTTACGACAGCGATTAATTGTATTTCACCGATGTGATCAACTTATTCATCCGTTCGCCAATAACGTCACATAATTAAATAATTTATCATTATACCAGTATAATAGAACATTAACGTACAGTTTTGCGTGTTTGTAGTACACTTTGTACTGGGTACAAATTGTCGGTAATTAAGTAAACAAAAAAATCGTATTACTGTTTGTGGCTCATTTAGAAATGTTTACAACTTCTATCGTTAAAAAACCAGCAAAAAATGTGTAGGTATGTAACTAAAAATTTAAATTAAAAGTCGGTGATTGAAAACCTTTTATTTAATTTTTATAAATTGATAGTGAATACAGTGGGGCTGTTTTTGTGTTAAGCTTGATTCTATGTCAGCGGTTTTTGATTTAACGTATACAATTTTTTTTTAAACGCTACGCCGTATGTGTTGGTATGCATTATATTTATGTATATAATATAAACGTGTGTACTATTGTGTGTATGTGTACCTATGTGATTCATATACTGTTGTTATCAGAGGCACAGGCTGTAAAATAAATTACAAGTCCCGAGGAAACACAAACACACGTCTTTCTCGGCAACAAAATAACAAACGACAAAATTATTAAAAAAATTACAGTGGAGATAACTAATAGTAGTAGGTTTTACTATAGTATAAAACGTCATATATATTATTTTTTTTAGTCAGTACGGTAATATATTTAGGATACATATAAAATATACATACGTGTTATTGAGTTAAAACTGCGTGTTTTATGAGTCGTTCTTAATGAAATTACAAAAATTGAAGGTCATTTATAAATTATAATAAAAGTTTATTCGGTTCATTTTTACTGCAATGAGAATCTGAATATCGAATAATCGTTTGTCCACCGAAAAGAAAAGTTTAATTCGAGCAAGTGATAAATAAAAATGCGATGCCACGAAACTCAATAGTTTTGAAATGCATTTTTTAATATCGTACAGTCGCATATTGTATTGGTTACGAGTAAGCAGTACATATTTTTAAAAATTTGTATTCATATAGTAAATTATATTAGATATATTAAATTGGTAGTAATAATATTATAGTAAGCCTTTTTTTCATTTAATACCATATACCATAAAATCGATATCGTTTGGTAGATGAATTATGATTTGTATGTTTATCTATTTAATCACTGACCAATAGTAGAATAGCAGACAGAATAATAGTAAAATGATTATTGTGACATTTGACCACAATCTATGGGAGACGAGTGAAACTATTCTAATTGTCGTGGTTCTCTGAACTAATAATATATCTTTAAATGCTGCACTGAAATGTAATACAGTGTTTATTATAATAATTGTATTGAAACAAAATGCCAGCAACAATACCGATAAACAGCGATTTATATCCCTGGAAAGGTCTCGTAGGCAATTGAAAAATATATCATTTTTTAATTAATTTAATTAAAAATGACCTTACATTTACACCATTAAATCTCATAGTTATGGCTTTCGTGTACGTATGTACAGGATTTTGGTAGGACAATTTATAATTGGTTTATAACGTAGAAATAGATTCGTTCATTCAGTAATTGTTTAATGGTACTTAGAAAAATATATGTGTTATATAACCAAACTACAAACATTGATAATGACATTTTATATTGTGGGCCTTACAAACACACAAATCCAATCTATTATCATAGGCCAACACAAACCCCCTAGTCACTTAAACATAATATAGTGGTATAATTTCCATTCCTATTATCTTTCGATTTAATCGGTAGTATAGAAAATATGGGTCGACCCGTATCTCGGCTCCCTTTGATATAATTTCAGTGGTTCAAAAGGCCTCGTTTGAAATCTAAGGAACACATTGTATTGAAAATCTCTGACACGATAATTTTGTGGAATGAAATATTTTATAGAAGGATACAACATTTACACAAAATGTAATTTACGGGTGCATTGTGTGTTGGTTTTTTTTCCGTTCATAATGATGATCAAGTTCAAAACAAATCGAAATCGGATGCTTAATGCGGTGGTTTACTGATGTAGGTACATTGATGTCTGCAGGTGGTTAATTGACAAACGTAGAATATCAAATTTTCGATACGAAACTGAATAATTTATCGTTCTTGGCACACTGTAGTCGTAGGAAACACGTTGTACAATATTATAGATGATGATGACGCACGTTGCTCACAGATCAAAATGCCGTCGACGACGTACTTAATGAATGACATTTTTCTCGTTTGTATGTACATAAATCATAGTATACTAAAATTACGAAATCCATTGATCGCTGAATAAAATACTACTATCAATCGCGCTTTGGATTCGCTTGATATTGAAAACCACACACAAACAATTCTAATTTACACGAATAGGAACACGATAAAGCAAATAGATTGTAACTACTAATTTTTGGAATCTCTTTTTCTCAGAATATGGTGCAAGGAACGATCGCTTGGAACCTAAATAAAAAAATAAAAACAGTTAGCAACAATTTCGAAAGATAGATTGGAAAATAGGTATAATATTACCTACCTATGTATGTATACAATTATGGTACTAACTATGTACTAGTGATATAGGTGTTATTAAAATATTGTCTCTATTCGCCAGGATAAAAATGTCGAATCATTGTGAATAGGTAGTAATACAGGTAATGCATGTATTATGTTCGATGATTTCGGGGGAAATTAGTGTTTGAGGGAGTGAAAACCTTATTTCAAGCGGGATCCCTCTCGATCTCTCTCCTCTTCCTTTCTCTCTTTCTGTATATCTTTTTTCCGGGGGATATCTCAAGACGTGATTGGGTTCCCTCTCGATTCACGTCGGTGGAGTGTATAATTATTGTATTTAGAGGTACATGTAGAATTTTCGGAAAAAACCTTGCAGAACCCCCATATTTAATATTTAATATTTGTCTCGTATAGGGTACCAGCTATATATAATGCAGTAGTAGTATAATTATACAAATATGTATATTAATGTATGCGATACACACACACACGTAGGACGGAAGGCGAGGAGAACGCGTGAGGACGACGTGCGTGCAGAGTTACTGTTGGGACGGCGGCGAGTGCGTTGTAAAACGGGCGCGCGGTAAAGCGATCTGAAAAGCGTCGGCAGGGGCGGTGTGAGCCCCGCGCGCTTTAACGGTGTCCCATTAACGCGGTGGTCGCGGGGTGGTGTGTGGGGGTGCGGCGAGGGAGAGGACCCCGGGCCGGATCGATGCGGCGGTGGTGGCGGCGGCATGTACAGAGCGGCAGCGCAGTTTTGGCGGGGCCGTTACAACCGGCCCTGCAGCAGTCGTGTATACGCGGTCTAGCTCGCGCGGTATACGTGACTCCGCGCGCTCTTCCCAAATATATTAAACCATCATCGTGGTGTATCGCACTTTTAGATAATATACCGATGCACTTGTCGAGTGTAAAACTGAACTGCACCAGTTCACGTTATAAAGTATATTTTTTAATATTTACGCACAAATTATACAATATGTATAGACAGACATTGCTGTTGCATCAGTGGCGATCTGAAGTCCAATCAATATTTTGGGAGTGGGGCAGATTACCTCCAAGCACTACGTTAACCAACTCGTTGAATTTTTTTATCAGTAAATTTCAATACATTTGCTGACATTTTTTAATTTTTTTTTTAAGATAACATTGTATTGATACAATTTTTAAATAATACACCATCTGGATGCGGGGCATACGATACACCCTTCCACTCCCTTAAACTCGTTATTTGACAATTTCTTCCAATACATTATCCCGTTTGCCACAGGTATCTGGCGATGACCACTGATATGGTTTCGCATCTGTTTGTTTTGCTAGACACATATAATATTCTATAACATTGAAGATTTATTATAAGATAGGTTTTTTCTAAAATGTGAACGCAGATTGGTGATGATTAAAATCATCTATTTTATATAGATTATTTACGAGTGAGTTGAATCTTATATACCTACCTACCTATTCATATAATATTTAGGTCAGTACCTAATAATGTAATATGATATGTTTGTCTTTTTCTAAACATTTTGAGATTACCATACACTTGGATTCATAATAATGTTATGTATATGATAATTATTAATTATGTTGCGTGTACAAAAACATCAACTATTATATTATATTATAATATTATATACATTATTATACGCACGGCAAGTTTTCTCACGGGTCGTCTCCGTCGGTTCTCGGACCGTCATCAATAACGTTACCGCGGTATACGCAAGTGGTGTGTGGTATATAATACACGTCGCAAAGGCGCGGTAATAAATAAATATTGTGCGTATTCCGATGGCTTGTACATAAAATATCCTTCCGGAGGTGCTCTTTTCGCGGTGTCAGAGGGATGCGATATTATATGATGGCGAATCGTCTCGTTTCCTCTATCCCACCGCCACGACCACTGCACTTTCTCCATACCTATTCGTATATTATTATTATTGTGCTCATACACTTACACAATGTGTACAATGATGAACGTGCATAATGTATATACGTGTATATACACATAATATAATATGTATTGTTGACGTAACTTGCGCCGCAGCACTATACATCATTCGCGCGAGCTAAATGATAAATGGGCGCGGACCTAGAGTATATACAAAGTACCTATACACTTTAAGTATCATATAGTGATGTGCGTTTTGTGCGCTCCCGCGTCGCGCGCGTACTTTAGGGAGGGAAAAGGGTTGGAGTGAGAGTGAGAGAGAGGCTAGAGAGCAACTGCTTTGGGATAAGAAAATGGGACTATACGCAAAGGCGACTCGTCTTGCGACGATGTCGACGACAGGTGGGCACAGGTGCGTAATACTTGATATATATATAATATAATATATACACATACAAGTGCACTTCTCTTGCCTATATATTATTATTATACTACGTACCTATGCACTGCGCGAACAGGATGTATACCGACGACCGACCCCCATAGTCAAAGAGTCCAATCGGAAAACCGGTAATACGTATTTCACCACCTCCTGCACCATCGTCGTCGTCAAATTCACGCAAACGCGTGTATATGGAGGTATATATAATATAATATATTGTGTTGGTGCCTAAAACGAGACCATTTGTCTCGTCGCCATCAACGCGCGGCGTGGTATAGCAATTTCGCCCGAAATCGTTTGTCAACCCTTCTCTCTTTCTGCGTCCTCTATTTCGAGGATTAATGCCATCTGTGATCTGCTCTATACCCGGCTCATTGTGCGTATATACGCGTGTACGCGTTCTCGTATATAAGTACCTACGGTTGATGTGTGGGCGGGCGCGGAAAAATAATAGCGTACGATTTTCTGAAAAATCTACCTCGAAAACGTTGTCGTCGGGCTCACGGCTGCAATTTTTCCTTCGCGTCGCCAAAGAAAACTGTCTGATAGCTTGTAAATGTTTATAAGATATATACGCGCACGGCGACGATATTTGTAATATAATTAATGATATTCCACCCACAGCGTCGTGTGAAATGCTCGTAACGACTTTTCCGACGATGTGGTTACTCGGTCTTTGGGTTAGGTTAATGATCTTAGAGCGTTAAACATGTATATTATTGAGTACGCGATTGAAGGAAATATTATTGTTATGGATGATCAACATTATATTTCTTTTTCGATATTATTTTTTTTGGTTTTTCAAGGTGAATAATATTATTTTTGTTTGAATTGTATAAAATTTTAATGCAGTTGTAGACTAATAATTGTGTAAATGTGTTGCACCAGTGGAAAAGTTTTGATTTGATGTTATGTAACACAGAACTGTCTATGAACAAATTTGCATAAACTGCAATTCTCTTTATTTTCTTCTCTTTGTTATAGTTCAAGAATAATATCATTCGTTTATGAAAAAAAAAAATGTTCATTGTTTAACAAGAACAATTTATAATATAGTTTAGATTAAATAAATATTTTTTCTTAGTGCGTTAGTCAAATAAAGTGATTGAATAATAATAATAATAATAATAATTGCCAGTTATAAAAAAAAAACATGATTTGCCAATGCTAAAAAATAAACTATAATTCTTAAGCATACCTACACTAGTCAAAAACTTTTATTTTTATCCAATCGAATTTGTCTTGTCCCACGTTTTATTTTTGCTCGTGAATTGCAGCATCGATCGTTACAAAAGGAAACATTGCCCTTTTAACTACAGAACTACTTAATAACTCTCACGTTTTCAACTCTAGCGATTTCTGAGAAGTCAGCACGCAAAAAGTGTCTGCGTGTTACGCACACATTTGGCTAGGGTCGATATTCTTATCTTGCTGAGTAATTGACGGATTTCTAGTACACTTTATCCACCATACGTATAGCCAAGGGGGAAAATCGAAAATCAGACATGGGCTTACGCTACATATTGTGTGCGGATAAGGCGCCAATCGAGAGGATTTACATTTTAAAATGCAGATAGGTATATGTTTTAAACATACGCGCCGCCGATGGTTATTTATCTTTTTTTTTCGAACATAGTACCCTGCTGCACGATTTATACATCTGAGTCGAAACGGTATCACACTGTTGTTTGGGATATTGAAAATATAAAATGCAATTTATGTATACTAATATATAATATATTTAATATATGTTTACTGCAGTAAAAGACGGTTTATATATTTCTCGGTAAAGTTTTTTTTTTTTTGCTAGGCACTGTGACAAAAAGTGGATATGCGCTATTTTCATTACACAGTCGATGACCTCTATACTGTTTTTTCTTAATCTTTACGACAATTTGAATAATAATTGACAAATAAATTGTGACGATTAGCTGCGTACTTAAACATTTTATCTGATACTAAATTATTCAATGTGACCGATGGATTTAAGTTCTGGGAATCACTTCTACTGCAGATAATAATAATGCATGGTATTAACTAGAATGGCATTTTCCGTTCATTGAGGATCACATTCTACTGATACGGTCGCTTCTTATCGGTTTATAACGTAAATCACTCGAAAGACAATAATTATGATTGTTAATTTTTTTTCAATTTCACTAGTCTCGTATATAATATGTATGTACATAATTATGGACGTATAATAAGGTATTGTAATTTTATTATTGTTATGTCGGTACCTATGTGTGTGTCTGTAAAGAGATACGATTGGAGCCGTCGCTTATTCAAATTAATCGTGAATTGACTATAAGTGGGTACTCGTGATTTTTCGAAATTAAATTTAATAATCGTCTCCAATTTATAGCTCAATGACACCTGTTTGGTTTGAAATATTTAGACAAAATACTATGTAAAACACATTATAATTGCTGTTAACTTTAATAGGTATAACACGGCCATTAATTGATTTAAATTTATATTGCTTGGCGTATACGCGTTTTCATGTTAACCAAGGTGGTTAATTACTTTTGCCCCTTTATATTATAAGTAGGTAACTAACCCACGAGGTTTTTAATTTTTCTTCATTTTTCGTCGAAATATAAACATCGTACTAACTTAAAACTACTACCTATTGTATGGATATAAAATATATAAACAACCATAAAGTGAGGAAACAGTTAAATATTAGATGTACATAATATAAAATCGTGTCACCTAATATTTTTATTACAATCTGATAAACACGTGACATGTGTTATTATATATATTTATCAGACGAATATATCTGAATAATTTCGGATCAACGGTCTGAATCGTATTCGTACGCGTATAACTTACGGATTATTTTCGTTGTTTTCGAGCGGTTTCGTGAAGTATAGGCGTATATAGTAAAACGTCGCGTGTAAATAATTTGTCCGGTCACACACATACACATAGATATACAATATAGATATACGTTATATACAGAGTGTTTTCCATATTTTTCAGTTCCAACCTCGTGGGAAAACGAGGGGCTCACTATGTATATAATATTACAAACCATCAAATTCATATATATTTTAAGTTTTTAGGTTTAGAGGAATATATAACATGATATACATCAATTAATAAAAGAATAATATTTCAAATTTATTGTACCTATAAACGTTGTATATGCGGCTTCCCTTGGTCATACGAACAAGTTTAGGTCTTTCATTCCATGCATATTTGTAGTGCAATTATTCAAATTAACTTCGTCAATATTTTGGCTCATCTACGTGGTTGATGACATCGGTGGTATGTATACAGTACCTTCAACATATCCCCAAAAGAAGTAAAGTCACATAGCGTTAGGTCAGGTGTCTTGTATAGGAAGCTAGATACAGTCAGCGCAAAGCATCGGATGGTTCATTTTGAATAGTTCTGTATTATATCATGAAATCAATACCACTGGACGTCTCTGGGTCGCCGGCCAAAACGGCGTTTAAAAAATACTAGGAAAACACTCGACCGCGTAGTAAATAACCGATTGAACCGACCGTTTCGGGCGTCAGCTTCCCGAGTCGTAGGTTTAGTACGATATTTGCGATAAATTTTCTAACCATAATAATATCATTTTATATTATATTATGTACTTATTGTATGAATGTGAATGTGATATAATCCGACGAGGTGATTGCATATAGGCGATGACAATAAAACGACGTCTGCTGCGTGCCTCGGAAATAGACACAATTATCGTTATTATTGTAAACGGGCTGAACATAACAGCAATTATAATATTGTTTGACGAAATAATTACGCTTTATTGTGTATAATAACACTTATATTATATATATTATACATAAATACATAAATTATACCTATCAAGTATAATATAGGTACTACTAATCGGCCGGGGAATTGTGTACGTTTTAAATCCATTCGTTGGACCGGCGGCGGCGTTGGTTTATGGGGGGTTCAAACGCGCGGATAAAACTCTGTAAGTATACAGTCGTTGTATAATTTTTAGAACTATGGTTGACGGCCACCTCAAATGTCTGTCGAACATTCGGAAGCATTATTAAAATAGATATAGTATCTATACGTACATAATATATATAGGTATAATTGAGATTCTGTATATTATATATTATTTTATACAAGGTGGTCGACATATAGTAAGTGCTTACAATCATTATTTCAAAAAGTTATATATTTTTGAAAAGTAAATTTTTCATTATAATAATTTTTTAGTTACATATTAACTTTTTTGATAGACAACACGTTTTTAATTTCACATAGTTGGTTAAAATTCGATTTTATAGATAAAAATAATCCAAAAAAATTATTTTACTCAGGAAAATGATATGAAAAATGTATATTGTCATTCAAAAATATAAAATAATGCCACTAAAAATTGTAAGACTATTGTATAGTAATGACATAATATTATGTAAAATATGTATTTCTAAAAATGTTAAAACTTCAAAATAATTAGTGTATTGGTAGACACTTCAATTAAACATTTTGTATACTATATTATACTATATCGTCCGTTGATGATAATAATTTAGTATGATACAATCGCTATGGCGGGCGGATTAAATGCTATATTATTTATTAGAAATAAACGGCAATGGTATAGGTACCTATTTTGACAAATAAAACTTAGCGTATCATCAGGGGTATCATCCTTATTGACTATTGGATTTATCGTAAAGCGATCTCTACACTTAAGCCGAAACGAGGATTATGTGCTTCTCTCCTTCTCTCCTTCAATTATAACACCTTATCTACGACGACTGACGACTATATTATATATTTATTATACATTTCATTAATGTGGACATTCGTATTACGCATATTTTATAATGTACTGCTGCAGCTAGAGTAAACGGTTGTATTCAAAACAACTACCAGACATTAATTTTAATCAAACGTGCCACCATATATATATATCGAGACACACAATTCGGGTTCATTATTTAGTTCTCTTAAGTACCCGTTGCCCATCGTGTATAGCGACATCGTTCCATCGACGACACGGACCGGGAACCCATTGGCGATCGGAATCGTCGTGCAAAACACTTTGAATGCGTGTATAATAATATAGTCTCACTGGTCGTAACATGCGCCGGTATGTGATATATAATATCTTTGAAAACATTATGTATAGTGCCCTATAGCTACTAAAACCATACTACCACTATCACTACGGCACTACTACAACTACTAAAGGTACTACCACAACATCTGACCGTGGTCGTAACGCGCAGGAAAACGGCTTAAGACACATTAATGAAATTTTTTTTTTTTAATCTCAATTTCGGTGATGTCCCGCGTGTGTTATGGTATGATATTTGCAGGTTGGGGTTGGACACGAATAAAAAATATATTGTTAGACAAAAAATAACGTTAGGTACATAAAAACAAAAAGCATAAATAGAAATAGTAAATAGTATGTAATATATATATGTATAAAAATCGAGTGTAGTAGTTATGTAAATACGATATGTGCCTTTGAGAATCGACGACCTTTGATGGTTTAAAAAAAAGGTCTATGTCTTAACGGTTTTGTTAGTTTTCTCCCCTGATAATATAATGTGCAGAGACCGTAAGATATTTGAAACGAAAAATCACACGTAGCAGGAATAAAAAGTGGACTGTTTGTGTTTTAAAAGAGATGACGGGCGTATCGCGTATGATATATAACAGGAAATAACAAAATAACATTTTTTTTTTTTTATAATTTTCTTTGAATTTAGATTACACATTATTGTAAATGCAACACACAGGTTAGGGTCATTCAATTTTGTTTTGCAACTTCTACATTTTATATCCTTTTATTGATAATACTTATCGAGACAAAACAAAAATGATGTAAATCGTATACAATGATTACCTACTATTCAATTTAAAATACATATACTTTGTTTTTCGTTATTTCACTTGATTTGTTATTTCGATTTTATACGCATAATAGCTTAAAACAAAATAGAAGCACTATTTACTTAAGATTGAAAAATGATGTTTACAAGATATACGCGAATTATTTAATGGTAGGTAGGTACGTACAATTAAAATTACAATTTAAAAAAGTATCGCTAATATCTTATTGTATCTTATTTTTTTTGCAGTCTGTGTTCAATATTGATTTAATAATTCTTATATATTTTGTTTAAATATTATTTAGAACGACAATTTATAGTACGTTTATCGATCTTATATAATATTCAATGTTGTTTTATTCGAAGTTAATCTCGCGAGAGTAAAACTTAAAATTCTTATAGGCACCTTATATTTTTTCCTCCGTCACTTCATATATAGGTGGTACTTATTATTATCGTCTGTACTGTAAAAAGTTAAAAGTTTAAAAATGGTTGTATACGTGCAGCTGCAGTTAATATTATATTGGTAATCGTGAGTTAGTTCATGTATGCATACTCGCTGTAAAAGGGACGATTTCAATATAGTCTATTGAACGCAATTATTAATTGAAAAAAAAAAACCCCTAAAGAAAATTGTTTGATATAGTTTTTTAATTAAAATTCATCAATCACACGCACAATGAACTTGCCGATAATGCTGTCGCCGACACTGCCGTCGTAGCAGAGCTGCTGTTGTTGTATGCGTATGTGTATTATACGTGTGTGCGTGTATTAGTTTTTTAGAGAGCTATTCAAGGGCACGGGATCAGTTTATCGAACCGTTTCTTCCCATCACTTTCTCTCTCTCTCTCTCTCTCTCTCTCTCTCTCTGTGTGTCACCTTATAATATTCTCTTTCTATATCTCCTTCAAGTGGCACGTATTAATATTTCACGGTCCCGGAAAATGTGTGTTGGAGTTTCGTATATTATTACTATTATATACACACATCGAACGACTATGTGTTATAAATAGATAGGTATATAGTATATACCTATACCTAACCGCTGGTATAGGTATATAGTATATACCTATACCTAACCGCTGGTATATATAATATAGTTGTGTGGAAAATACATACCATCACGGCGGCGAAGACGACGATATAGCCGATCATATATTGTGTTGGGCATGTGTACACTATATTATATACCTACATAATACCTGCAGCGAACGTTTCGTATAATATAAGCACATTATTACTATTATTATTATTATTATTATTATTATCATCATCATCATCATCATCATCGTCATCATTATTGTTGTTGTTACGTATTATAGTGGATCCTCGTGGATTTTCTTCAATGCATATAGCTCTTTAGAAAGAATTTTTTCTTTTAGTTTTTGAAGATGACGCGCGTTGTATACCGGCGCGTGCAGCGTCGGTACACGCGTGTAATATTTCGCCCAAGAAGAATAGTACGTGAACGTAATAATAATATAATAGTAATAATAATAATAATAATAATAACTAATAATAATCATCATAATGGCGTGAGCCGTAATAATGAAATAGCTTAGCGCCTCGATTGGTCGGCAACGGTGCACATAGAGTTTGAATTTTACCCTTTTTTCTTTTTATATACATAATATACTCACATACCTGTGTATTACACCCATATATTACTATTTTAATATTATGTGTTTTGTTTGTGTATAATATTATGAGGCCACGTGTCGAATCCGTTGTTCTTCGAGTCCGTGTAGGATATAATATTATAGTAGGTATAGTACATGTATTGTACACAACCACCGTCTTATTAATCCGATGTTGTCTACTTGCCTATTATACGACTATGAAGACGATGACGATGACTACGACGGTAATAATGCGACGCGCGCGTATAACCTCCGTCAAACGAGCCGAATCAAACACACGTATACACACACACACACTTTATGTTTTTTAATTTATTTGTTATTACTTATTACTTATTATTATTTATTATTACTTTTTTTTTTTTGATTTATGGACGTCTCCTAGTATACCTACGCTTTAACGAACCTGTAAAATACTGTACCAATAAAATAATTATAATTATGATGGTCGGTATAGATTCAAGATTGGAATGATGATGACGATGACAATGCGTTCGTCTCGCCAATGTCGTCTGCCACAGCAGAATATTTTATTTAATAATAACATAATATAATAGGCATTGTTATAATAATACTATCGGGAGCTGATAGTATTTTGCACCTGCAGTTTTAGTAGTACCTAAGTACTTGTAATTTGCACCACATCTATAAATATTAATTTTGGTAATCTGAGCCAAGACGGAAAACGAAATAGCATGATATTATGTACAATCCCCACCACACTTTCAATTTCAGTTTTTGGAATTTACCTGATTAATTTACTGAGCTCACATCAGCCATAGTCCATAACTGCACGCGTGAATAAATAACATGGACTAATAATAGCATAAGTAATATGAACAACTGGATAATGAATATGCATATTTCTGATTTTTACATATTCTTCAATTATTACTACCTAACTGAAATATTACTAATTTATAATATATTATATATTATAAAGTACCTATGTACATACAAAATTACAATAAACTTACGTTTTTTATGTACCTACCTACATTTTAATAATTGTCTTGAAATGTATCTGTTAACATGAACTAGATTGATGAATGATTTATATTAATAAATAAAAAAGGAAAATTATTAATAAATATTTTAAGGTCGTATGCAAATCACAATTTTGTAAAGTGATACGAATGGCTCAAATTACAATTATTTTTGGTACAAGATTGCGGAGATTACATAAGCCTTTTTATCTAGTTTTGTGTGGCCGCAAATTTTGATTGTAGGTATCGAAAATAATTTTAGATGTGGCGCAAATTACATTTTTATTTCGGTCGTTTTTGGAGCGATTAATTACACAGGTACCGCGCGCCTACATTATCAACTGTAATCAAAAAACAAAAAACAATTCTTTCTGATAAAAATTTAACTCTGAATATTATGTAACTATAAACGTTTAGCGTAACTATATATATAAATATATTATATTATTATTTTATGTGCTGTTAGGAAAACGACAAGGGGTGCCGACTATGAGGCCAAACGCAGACTTTTAGGAGCGAAGGGTGGACCCGTAAAAACGTCATGCGCGTTTTACATATATTATGTTTTTTTTTTTTAAGCAAACTTGTTTTTAATTATGCGCGATGCCAAAGTAGTATATATATATACGCCAGTGGCAGTGATGTATATATATATATATATATATATATAGTGGCGTCGGCGATAATTGCGCGCCCGTAAACGTAAAAAATTGCTTTGGGTTTGTCATCGGACGGCGGCAGTGAACGCCATCATCGTCGTCGTCGCGCACGTTATATAATGTATGCCCAGGCACGTGGACGACTGTGTACCACACGCACACGAGTAAAACAATGGTCGGATGTCATCCACACGTAAAACGTAATCAAAATATATATATATTAAAAAAATACAGGAGCACAAAATAAATATAAAAACATTTTTCATTTTTTTCTCGGACTCGCATTAATATAATACACTATATTGCGTGGTATAAAATTCTTCCGATTGACGCTGTGCATAGCGTCGCGGCCGAGCAGACGTCTACGGCCATGTAGGTACGAGTTGCTGGTGAAATTTTAATAACAATAATAATAATATAACTGCTGCAGCGGTGGCGACCACCCGCCGTGGCCGCGTGGCGATGTACGTGAAATAATTATTTTCCGTAAGGGTGGTGGCACAGGGATGTGCGAGGTGTGACGACGGTTCAGTGCCCAAGTATACACCTATAGGTGTGTGGGTGTGCACTTAGACAGAGGCCCGAGTCATATCATTATAACATTATAATATACGCATCGTCCGCTAAACGGGAACGAATTACACGGGTTTATGGGGTTGTTTAAAAGAGTTGGGTTAGGTTGGCTAAACGTCATTAGAATAATATGCCCCCTATTGCTTGGACTAGGTACAAACGTCAGGGACCGGAGAGATTGACCCAGGTGGCACTTTTTTAAAAATGCATATTGTGCATTTATATAATAATATTGTTATACTTATATAATAATAATAATGTGTAAAATCTCTCTATATGATCTTATCTTTTTTTCTAATTATTAAAAACCAATGTTTGCTGAATTGAACATCATAATATATTCAATCATATTTAGTTTTTAAGTTATCTATTGATTGCTATGAGTACCTATTGCTTTTTCAGCAATTTAAGTCGTTGTTGGATTTTTATTTCCTAGGCAATATATTATAACTAAATATTTATCATATACCTACACAATTTGAATTGCAGTGTTGTAGCCAGGGAAGAGCTGAGAGGAATGCAGATTCCCCAAAATCTAACAGGGACAATTTAAAAATGCTTTCAGTGTTCTGTGAACATAATAGTATTTTGCATAAGACGTATAATAACCATTATGAAGATTGCATAATTTGTGCAAAGGTTAGTGTGAAAGTCTAAAATGTCATATACCTAGTTAATCTTTCCCTTTACGTAACGCTGCTGATTATAATATTATTGTTACTGTAAAAAATCGAAATTTGTAAGGATGAGGGAAGTGGCAAAACATTAGTATCGGCCACGAAAATTCTCAATAATAGTTGTTTCATGCACCGACGTATTATATTCTCCAAACTCATCGTCATTCGTCATAATATATGTATATTGTATATAATATAATACAGTAAACTCTCGATATCCGTGGGTGGATTATCCGAGGTCTTCCGCGGAACTATCTACAGTACTAAAAATAGTATTTATATAATTGTGTTTGTGAAAAAATAAATGTAAATGCAAAAGGTATGTATACTATATATTAGGTATATACTAAATTAATGTTTATATAAAAATACAACGTGTACTTATCTAATTTTGTTTAAATACTATTTAATATATTTACACAATGTAATTAATTTAACAATAGGTATAATAATAGCATTTTTGTTTCAAATTGTGGATTAACCGCGGAATTCGCTTATTCGTGGTTACTGCGCCACCCTATTTCGCGGATAATCTAGAGTTAACTGTAATATATTATATATTACGTATTATTGTCTTTTAAAAAAAACAGAAATTTTTATGATTAATACATAATATACGTACGCATAATGTACTCGTGCGTGCATACATAGAGTTACGAGTGTCACTCTATGGTTGTGTTATACTATATGCAGAAATGGCTGGAGTATATTTCTAACTCCATTACACTCCTCTCATCGCATCACTTTGAATCAGCATAATATCCTCGCGGGACTACCTGTAAAATAATATATTTTATACACATAATATATTATGGGTACACATGGGGTATGTATAAATGTATTACTATTATTATTTTTTTTTTTGTTACGACGCGGTCATGCGACGCGTTACAGATTTTATTCGCTATTCGTTAGCCCCTGCAGGACTATTTTCGTTTCGACACCGTTCTCTACTCTGCTGAAAACGCAATTGTTAATGTATACCCGCATATAAAAAAGCGCCCTGGTTGATTTAATTCGTTTAACATTTTTAACACTGATTAGCTCTCAGCCGTAGTTTAGTCGACACAGTTTACCTCTCAAAACCGTTTCGTAACCCAATTACTTTATTTCTTACGGTTTAGTTTGCTAATTTAACTGTGAAACCCCATAAGACGTACATGTCTATATATTATACATATAGGAGGTAATTATCATTTTTATACTAGCAACAAACGGTTTTATTATTATAACTATAACAGTGTCATTAGTACCTACAACAAAGTTTTTTTTACTATCCTAAACTGAGAGACACTCGTAAAGACGTATAATTATTATTTTGCATGCGGTAACGCAGAAAAATTTTTAATGTTATGAGAGATTTTTATTTCATAGGCACATATTTTGTTATCAGGTGTTTTTAGTATCTTAACTTCATAACAATATTAAAAAAGTACGACTACCTACTCTGTTTAAAATAAAATACCCTAAAAAATAAGTTATAAACTATTTCTACTCACCTTCCCTTTAATATTATATATTTTATTTTATATTATGTAAAGCTATTATGGGTTTCCTGTCATAAAGGATACATACTAACAGACTATCTCCATTTTTAATTTAGAATTTGAAAAACAATTTATTTTACGTTGCCTATACGTTACTACGTGTTAGTTTTTTCCTATTAATAAAAAAATGATAAAAATACATTTAAAACGCAACTTTTATGGAAGTCAGAAAAGGTTTAATTTTAATGATGGACATTTAACTATAACATTTACCACTAAAACTATAATACCTATTTATTGTTCTAAAAAACGAGATGATTTTAATTTTAACTGATTTCGTAGGCATTGTATTACTTTTTAACAAACATTAAGTCAAGTTTCTTAGCAAAGTTGTTAGTATTAACGTTTTTGTATACACAACAATATGTTTGTATAACAAATTTAAATGCGTTGACTCTACATGCACAAAATAACATGGCCATTTGCAGTATTGTATATATAATAAAATATTATTCAGAATTTATTTCATCAGAATACACGTCAAGTCTATTTGAAACATCGTGTAATATAATACGAATTTCGCGTAATGTGTATTCAACTTTTTGAGGTTCGATCATATTAATATAAAAATCACTAATAACAATATATACAGTTACAACGAAAAAGACTCCATGTGCGTCACCGTACATTATAATATAATATATATATATATATATCATTATTATGTAACGTTCGTAAAACGAGTAAACTTTGAAAGATTTGTTTACCGCCACGACTATTCCCGTTGACTGTCGAGCGGAGCCGCTAACACCGTACGCTTAGTATACGGTGAACATTTAAACTGTTGGGCCGTCTACGCCGTATGATTTATCAACGATCGCATCGTAGGCGATAATAGTCGTACGCGGGTCGTCGTCGGTTGGTAAAGGGACGGGAAAAGTTGTTATATTCGGAAATTGCACTTCTTCTTGTATAATACAACGCGTGCGTAAATAATATAAATAATATAATATATATATATATTATATACACGTTTGAACCAAATCTAATCGCAATATCTCATTCCGCGAAATGAATATTATAGTACATACATACTTATATCTTTATATATAGAAATGCGTAAAAAAAAGAATCGTAGCTACCCTAATATATATCCCAAATACGGATGGGATAAACTTTTCGAATAAATACTTAACGGATTGAGGTCATCCATGGATGAATCGTCTACAACATTAAACGTACATAAATTCGCATAGCCGAATAACATGTACTAACTACATTTATATATATATATATTATGTTTACGATTCTAAACGGGTATGTGGGTGTTTAAAGTTTAAGACGTATAATATTGTGCTAAACGGCGCAACTACCTACTTGCGGCAGTCTAAGAAATAATTTATCCTCGGATAAACTTTCCGGTCGAATTTGTGCTGTTTATTTTTTTTACGAAACATAATAATATAACTTGGGCATGTAATCACTTTAAACCTAATGCGTATTACTACGACCCACACACCTGTTCTTAAGAGGTAGGGGTAGATTTTTACATTTTTAAAGTCTGACAATTAAAATTCTAACGCTTTAATACATATAATACGATATTTAATCGTATAAAACGAATGAATTCACGTTTTATACTTGAGGCGTGGTGGGTGTGGACCATCGGTCGGATATAGATCTATATAGTAGTACGATTTTCTAGCACGACCACCACAACAATTGCCGCAATAAAATAGTGAGAATTACAATATACGAGACGTCGGCGACGGGGATGGTTTGCGCGGGCCGCATTCGGGTTGAAACCCGACCGCAAAAAGTATAAATCCGCTCTTTTCATTCTCGCGAGATTTGTAAAACCGCAGTGACGTGGACATGCATACGCTCGAAAATTATGTACGTTCCCGTAATCATATATTATTTTAAATACGGACGCTTAAACGAAACCCTATCAAAAGAATGACGACGAGTATCTCGAGTGTTAGAGATACGCGACGGTCCGTTTTACATAATATTACGATTATTGGGTTATTACTGTACTGCTGTGCTACACCACGGCGCCGTGTAGTGTAAAAAACGGTGTTTTGGTCTCGCCATATCCGCCGTTATCTCTCGTACACGCACACACGTCCCACAAATGAATATAATATTGTGTGTGTGTGTGGGTGGGTGGGTGGGTATGTGTGTTTACGTCTGCGTGTTTTGTGCTAAGCGTGGGCATGTATATAGACTCGGCGGCGGAGAGACCCCCAGCGAACATTGCCACGGAGCCGGCCGGTGCACGCACGTCAAACGCATCCAGCCGGCAACCAGATGTTGCAGCGCGCCAAAAATTGCCACTGCCGGTCTATTTCCGTACACCGGAAGTAAAGGGTCGGCTGCTGTACGATAGCGAGCGAAAGGGGTTTACGGCGAGACGGTTAGGTGGTGGTGGTGGAGGTGGGTGGGGGTTGGCGAGGCGCACTCGCTCGAAAATGCATTTCGCGCCGCTTCCCGAACGAACGAACGTCTAAAAATACGCGATTGTAGTATTAAATGCAGACGGTTTTTTTTTTATCGGCGGCTCATCCGTCGGTGGCGGTGGCTCATCCGTGCGTCTGGTCCGTGTCTAAACGGGAGTGACATACGGATACTTACCTACATAATATGTATAAATGTATAATAATAATCATAATAATATAGGTACATAGTATATATTATACTAACCGCCAAATTGTATTTTAAAAAATGTTCTACACAAAAAAATCGAACAATACGATGTTCTGCGTTATAATATTATTAAAATATTATGCACATCGCAACCTGCCGCATTCAGTTATCTGGGAAACAAGTGCCTAACCCACGGGATGTTGTACGTCGTGTCTTTATACCAAACCGTGACCGTGACGCGTCCGAATTGGACGGTAAAAAATTATCGCGAACGCGGTTGGTGTATTATGATAATCTATTATTATTATTAATAATCCGTTCCGCACTTTGCGCAGCTCCAAACACTCTGTGGAAGAAGGTTGTCGGGGGAGGGTGGTTCGGTGGTCGGTAAATCGTGAGGGTACGATCGCCGGTGCGGAGATTTATGTTTTCATAATCATTATTAATAATTAATATCGGTAAAAACACGATTACGATGTAAGCTTCTTAAATGTACTATGCAGCTAATACCATACATAAAGCATAGTCGTTCCCAGATGAGCAATTTCTCAAGTATAATATTAATATGCTCTCGAGTCCATCATCAATAATTATTACACTAATATAATAATACTATAAAGTCGTTAATGATTTTTAATCGACGGAAATGACTGCTGTGCTACAGTAGAATAGTGTGATATTACACGTTTTTGGTGCGCAACACAATATTATTATGTGCATCTTGTCAACAAATTATTCGTCCGTAAAAAATAGATTATTGCCGTTATCATCGTAGTATGCATTATTAATATCCGTATTATTATTATTATTATGTTGTTATTAATTATTGGATTTTGCGTAGGTAGAATACATTTATACATAATATACACTCTGTTTTGCTGGAATCCGTTGTCAGGGTCTTCTTATGATATTATTACGCAAATAGTTCGTGTGGGTACACGACGCGCGTGTATATTATACAGTATCTGCGTACACATAGAATATTTTATTATATAACCTAACCGCGGTAAAGATGGTGCGCAATGTACAAAGTTAATGCGAGTTCGTTGAAAACAAGGCGTTGGTTGGGGTAATGGGGTGCGGTGGCTGTGTATCGCATATATACGTATAACATATAAGATCTCGAGAACAACATTTACGCGGAGTACGACTTGTATGCGCCAAAGCGGTGAATCGTGAAAAGTTTCCAAAGTCAACAGCATATAATAATAACAATAATAATAATAATAATAATAATTACGAAGAAGAATGGCTTGCGACGACACGCCGACCTTAATAATAATAATAATAATATTATAATATATCGTTTACGAATACACAATACAATACACGCCGACTACTTACTGTGCTACTATAATAATAATAATAATATATAATAATATAATGAATTATGATAAACATATGATAATATGATAATGTGTGATATATTATGTATTGTGTGTTTGGTCGTATCTCCGGAAAACTAATTTTAAAGCTCATATTATACCATATAATAATAATAGTAATATACTAATATGGTATTATAATAATAATATAATATACATATAATATATTATGATACTCTGCGACGTCTCATTTGGAAAACAGACGTTTCGCCGTTATCGTATACGCTTCTTACGCTATGATAATAGTAGAATATATTATATAGTATATTATATTATTATTATTATAGTGGTATAATAATATTTATAGAGAAGACGTTTGAGATTTTACAATAACGGTCCACTGCAGACCGTGGAAATAGCAGGGAGGCGAACCGGGTCTGGGGATATAAGAGCAGGACAATTAATTTGTGCTCGTTTATAGAAAAACAGCTTATGCGGGGCAATCCGATTACGCGGTCGTCGTCATTGTCATATAATATATATATATATATATATATAGACAGAGAAAGAGAAAGAGAGAAAGACTTGAGCAAAAGAATTACACGCGCACTGCACATGCACACACATGCACAATATATGTATACGTCAGTCCTTACACATATTATTATTATTATTATTATTATTATGCTTATGGCGGGTACATTCCGTCGTATGTCGCGGTCGCGGCAGCGGAAGAACAACTGCAGATTGTCATCCGTCTGCCGCACGGTCTGCGGCCGCGAGGTTCGTATTCCATATAATATCATATATTATAATCCTGCTCCATCACGAATACGACGACAACTGTATATTGTTATGTTATATTATTATTTGACCGGCATGTCACTGGAACGGCATATGGGGGGGGGGGGGGGGGGAGATTTGAATTCGCGAACGGGAAAAATAATAATAAATTAATACATTGCGTAGAAACCAGTGTACCTACGTATATATTATAATATGCGAAATTCCATTATCATAAAATACAGAAAATGGGACGTCATGCTGTCATCGTCGCCGTCGCATTATATTATTATAATAACACGTATATGCGCTGTGTAGGTCAAGAGAGGCGATTTGTTTTATCGTCCACGCGTGGGACTGCATCACGACACCGCCGCCGGGGGACACATACTGCAGTACAATAATAATAATAATAATAATAATAATAATAATAATAATAATTGCGAGTAGCAGAAAACATCACATCGCCGAACTATGTACCGTCGGTAACTTTTCTAAATTTTTTTTCTTTTTCACCAGCAGCTGCTGCGCGGCAGTTCCTCTGCTTTTGCTATGATATACATACGCGTTTCATCGCTCGATTTAATACCATCATTTACATTTTCACGGACGCGATTGATGTCTGAAAAACGCTGCACAAGTATTATAATAATATAGTCTCCGGTCGTGAGTGCATTTCAGTATAATATCTTGAGCATTGCCGCCCATATTTACCTAAGCATCATATCTTAGTATTATTATATTATTATTGTATATATATATAGGTATGTGTAATAATATATGTGCGTGTGTGAGCGCCATGACGTGCAACGGCATATCAGACGACCGTACATAAATATAATAATAATAATAATAATAATAATAATTGAATTGTCGCCGCCGCCGTGAGTTTAATAAAGTAGTCAGCTGTGTATGTATATATGCGCGCGGCAGTCTCTTCGCCCGACGTCGCGCACTCGCGTTGTATTACCAGGAAATTAGATCGGATGCGTGTTCATTGGTGCCGAGGGTGAACCTTATTGAGTTACCGAGTTACGGTCGGGTGGGTACATACACGACACGACATACACACACACACACACACCCATACTGACGTATGTCGTGCATGTGGACGGGTAGGTATACAATATATACATACGTATACAGGATAACGAAAACAGGGTCGTATATACATGGGTAGTAGGTACAGTATACGTCACGTATATGTAAAGGTATATATAATATCATGTCTGTGTATATACGCGGCGTGTACTGCGCTGCGAGCATAATAATAATTGCTTTAAAACCTTTGAAAAGTGTGTCTTGTACGCGTACACACATAGGAAAGGCAGACTGCAGCAGTGAGCTTGTGTGCAGTTCTGTGCCGGGCCAGAGGGAATGATGCTGCAGGTACAACGGCGCGGGTCGTCGTAACTACCGCCATCCCCTCCACTCATTCAATCGAAAGTCGGCAGTCGGCCGATTCTCGACTACATTTTTTCTTACCTATTTGCTTTGTAAAATGTTTTTTTAATCAGTTTTTTTTCTTTTTTTTTTATTAAGGGACAAGGTCTATATCACATAATTAAATTTTTAGATTGAGACGTTCAAGAGTATTTTTTTTTATGGTACAGCAATCTTTTATTATCAGCCAATTGGCGGCATGAATGGAAATATAATGCATTCATCTCTGCTATTGTATTTCATTAGATCATGCAAAGCGTATATATATATATATATATTATATACATATAAAAGATCACTAAAAAATGTTCAGTGAACTTATACATTTTTTTATCTACACACATTATTTGAACAAAATATCATGCGACTGATTTCATGTACAGTATTTAAAATCTCTTATATTTTTTATAGGTATATTTGCGCGTTGTGAATAATAATTAATAACGAGTATAATATAATGCCTATGTCCTGTGTGATATACGTAATACTTTAAAGTATGTATTTACTTAAATAGACAGTGCCTGATGTGAAGGAGTACCTACGTGGTGGTCGGAGTCCAACTTCTTTAAAAAAAAAAAAATTATGCGTCCCTCTTCTAATTATAATATCCTAATCAATATGACATATTGAATATTGTATTCAAGTAGGCACATTTTTTTACAATTTTCCATCCCCATTCTAATGTTTTCCCGATTCAAGCACTAGCCCATTATTTAACGCAATGAAAAAAAACCGTAAACTGCTTGCAATATACATCGATATTATTACGATGTGTGTCTGACGCACACGAGCTTCGGTGAGACTTTCTTAAATCTGTCAACTATTCTCTTTCGGACGTGTTTGGGCATGATAATAATATATAATATATAAGCACATCGTTAATACATATTTGCAGCAGCCACTATATACGTTGTACACACATATTATTATTATCGTGCCGAGCACCAACGCGTCTGTTGCGTACACGACAAGAGGCGTTATATGTTTTAAGTATTTTTTTTCCTCCGAAAATGTAATTATACGCGTACATTTACGCGAGCACACAGAGCCGTCTCTGGGTTTCGTGCTATCAAAACGGTGTGCTGTCGTATATATTACTATAATATAATACTATTATAATGTATACACGCGCATAAGCTAACTAAATTCAGACGACGAAATGAGTAGCTCTGCGGCGGCGGCGGCGTGTTTATGCACGGCGTGCTCTCGAAACGATGCGCATAATAATATCAGAACGATAATATAAATTGGCGGTGTGCGAGAGAGCGGTTTTAAGTGTTTCACGCCAACTCCGCAGTAT
Source organism: Acyrthosiphon pisum (assembly GCF_005508785.2). Taxonomy (NCBI): domain Eukaryota; kingdom Metazoa; phylum Arthropoda; class Insecta; order Hemiptera; family Aphididae; genus Acyrthosiphon; species Acyrthosiphon pisum. The sequence continues at coordinate 65,955,214 of NC_042494.1, forward strand.
AAACCGCGAGGCGTTCGTGATTTTCAAAAAAACACTGAAAACGCAATACGTGCGCGAAACGGATATAATAATAATATAAGTAATACGTGTATAAATACAGATAGGTCCCACTACATCTCATGTGTAGGTTTAATAGTAGTTAGATTGCCGACTCCGTGGCTTAATGTATAGGTACGAGTGGTACGACGTATATAATTATTACATATGGGCGCCGTTCGTCAACTTGGACAACGTTTACAAATTCTTAACATTTTTACACTGTCCTGATCACAGATATAGTAAATATAATTTAATAGCCGTTAACTATTAGCTGATAATAATATGCCAGCTGGCAACGAGCGTTTTAATACAATAATATTGTCATGGGTATTTAAAGAAAATTAATTAATTTAAGTATTAAACTATACCTACTTGCTAGGTATGATTATACTTTTACTTACGTTTTATTGTTCATATATGAATATTATTCTGTTGTAATATGACCTATGAGTTTAATACTACTTGTACAGTTGTGCCTATGATATAATAACGACGAAGTCCCTTTACTTAATATTTTGCTCAAGTTGTGTATAGAGATGTTGTTTAATTGCGGCCGAAGTGATCTTTTTCCTCGATCGACTGCCAATTGAGGCCCGTCCAAAGTTGGAAAAAAATACATTGTTTTTGGTGACTTATAAAACTAAATAAATTTTCCTATTTTTTTACGCATATTTTGATACAAAATATATAGATTATAGGTATAATTTACACAAGCTAACAATATTCGGTGAAAATATACTAATAATTTACTGTATTCATGTGAAATTCAATTCATTATTCAATATTTAGAAATTTAAAAAAAATGCCAAACATGCCTAACTCTTAACACATTTATATATTTTTAATTTGTTCCGTAAAATATGCATTTTTAAACTTTCGAAAATTATACTATTATGAGTTGACTGTTACTAATTTTCCAATATTGACTAATGCTACAGCTAAACCCAACCGATATTTTGTTAAAGTTTTATGCTTAAACAAAATGTACATTGAAAAATCCAATATTACTTTACACAAACCACGTGACGTATGCAGTATGCAGAAAACCGCATGCGTTTTTGTTCGGCCGACACAATATTTCAATGCAATTATAACGACCACAAGTATGTCATCGTTTATATAGATAAGACGCCGCAAGTCTGTCGTTACCATACCGATTATACCAACATAGGTATACCCATTGAGCAACAGAGTAAAAATAATTACCAACCTCGTGGAAATATTCTACCGATGTCGTAAACAATTTCAGGTCACCATCGGTATCGATTATAGTACAATACCTATTATAATATAAGAATCTGTTTGAAATTCAATATTGATATTCGTCTATAATATTAATAATGTCAATAATCGTTTTAACACCTCATAATTTCCGACACGAAATTCATGCGTCATTTAATTATGTATTTACAACTCATATAGGTAATATGTATAGCTATCTACCCAAATACCTGCTTTAATAAAACGATTGACATTCGAGAAAAATGCATTATTTGAAGAAAACAGTATATTTAGTGTCCATTACATTATAAAAAATTGTGGTAGATGTAGTTAATAATAATACAATAGTAATAATTATTGCCTTTAAACTTTTAAAGAGTCTCAAAAATGTGGTTAGGTTTGTACCTAATTACATTTCATATTTATGCATTATTTATTAAGTAGAGACGTTAATTATTATATGAAAATACTAATTGGTTGTAAACAAATGAGTTTCATTAATTGTATTCACACAATATTATCTCGTATGGCTACAAATTCGTATTTTGTTATGCGTCATCATCATAATATAAAAAAAAAAATGTTTTTATTGGACTTGAGCGTCGTATTACATTTTCTGTTAAATACTCCCTAAGGACTGTCCAGCGCATATTCATTGAAATAAAACCGTTTAGTCAATGGCAACAACCGGAAAAGGCTGATTTTCACTCTTAAACAGTTATTCGGAATAAATTATAATTTGATATTTATAAGCTCGCATATACCTCGTTATTGTGATACAATCATATGATCGCACAGAAATGCCCGACACTCAACGATATGGAATTTTTTGGAACTAAAATTCCTTTGTATGTATTGTTCGCTATAATATTAATTATTAGTTATTACTTATTACTATAGAACTAATAATTAATATTATATAGCGCTTCACTTAATTTTTGGACACAATAGCTGTTGTATAATATAACTCTCCCACTTGGACTAATTTTCATTTTTTAAATTGCATTGTAAATAATTTGATTTTTCTCATAGGTGTTAGGAATATGAAATAGAATATTTTTAAATTGTTTTCTGTTCATTATAGACCCTAACGCCTCATCTATATGGCGTTGGGTATTTTGCATTCATCGAGCTCCTCTTATATTGTATACTTACGAAATTCTGTTAGTATATAGGCGTGTTTAGCCTTTAGTGTTACCTCGCAGATTTCACATATAGGTGGATATTCTTTTGAAATATTATAGAAAATCTTGTGTTATTTTCATGTGTCTAAGATTTTATATTATATAGTCTAGGTATTGTTTTTTCTGTTATTTTTATTCAAGGTTCTACCTCAATCGTGTATTGTGTTTTTGATTTCCCTTAGTTTAGAATTATTCCGATGCCAGTCAATCTGTTCACCATTTCATTTTCACGATATCTTGAATTTGATTTTATGTCTAAACAAGCATTATATCGTGACCCGAGAAGGAGTGGCCGCGCTGTTCCGAGGTGCCCTTTTGGCTTCTCGCAGGTCCGCTAAATAATAATATTATCATTGCTATTATTATTATTATTATTATTATTATTATTATACACGCGTATGAGGTAAAATCGTTACCTATTGCATTGTATAATTTAATATTATTATATTGTACGCGTTTGTATATATTATTATTATAACAGCGTGCAGCTGTGTATAGTTGTATAGTAAACAGGTACACTACACGAGCAGTGCACTGTACCAGCCATGTTACAATAATAATAATAACGATACGTATTCTTGCACAGTTTTCGCCGATTTGGTTGTGTGTGTGAGTAAAATAAATCATAGCCGCGACAACGGGCGGCCGTTAAAAACTCAGCAACGACTCTCCAGAGGGCTATTGGACGCGAACGGAACCACCGCCGCTGCCGCCGCCGCCGCCGTCTTCGAGTGTTTTACTATTTTTCGTATACTCGCCTGGAAAATATTGCACGATAATGGCGATGAAATAAATTACTTGACGTCGTGTACACGATGTATTAGTTCTACATGTACTCGGGTATATACACACCTATAGGGTATAAGTGTACGAGAAAAAAAAACAGAAACCGTATATAATAATATAAGCGTCGCTTTTTGACGCAACGACGAGGTTTGGATTTTCTAGCACTCCAATACCGTTTTTAAAATATCAAATAAATGTTCAGATATGACGTTGTACATATTGCGTGCATGTAGGGTGAAATATAATATATAATGTGAATTTATCCGATTACATTAAAATCGAAATTTTTTTTTTTTTTTAATATAATATTATGATGACTATATTATATTTACCGAAACGACGGGAGTGCTATATATTTTCTCGAATGATTTAAAATCGTTTTATGTTCGTCACTTGTCACTTAGTTATTCATATACACTTGACATATTATGAAGAAAAAAACATTTTAAAAACGAATAGTGATTTTTTTTTTATAAGTTGAGGTTTATTTTTTAGAATATTTTCCTGATGAATATTTATTATTGAATTTGCACAACTCGCTCTGCCATGCATTATTTCTAGAACTTTTCAGTACCTAATGGTACTTCGTATACCAGGTAAAATTAGCAGAATATGCGTGGAAATCCAATCAAATGATAAAAATAATATTTTTATATTCCGAGAGGATCGATGGATGTTGTGGTTTTACTATGATGTGTTTATTATTTTATTTTCCAATCTGGAGACACATAATTTTAATATAAAAAAAATGCTTTGGACATCATAGAGATTACCTGGTTACTAGTAAGAATTTGAATCTAGTTTGTACTTTAAAAAAGTAAAAAGTAGAAATGTGCTAGTACTTTTCTAAATAATCAAAAAAAAACGAAGAAAAAATAAATTTTTTATACACAATATCATTTTGAGATAAATAGATTTTTTTCTTTAGGTAACTGTATTAGACTTGAAATTTTGAACAAATATTTGTATAATATGCAGTTTAAAAACGCGATATAATTTTTAAAATATTACCAGACTTAATTGGTATTTATAAGTTTCATAAAATTTTGTTTTCTAGGTAAAAAAAACTTGTAAATTGCATTAAGTTATTCAACAGTTTTTCTTGCAGCAATTTAGAAATATATTACAGTGACGAACTCAATGGTGTGATATATTTGACATCGAATAGTATACAGTATACGTACATCATAGTGGACGGTCATTCATTTCTCGTCCGCTTTTTAAAATAATATTACTATCGGCGGAAGGTTGCGTGCATATCGAGAAGTTTATTAACACGATATTATAAAACAATATATATTATGTAGCTGAGTATAATAATAACAGTTTACTCGTATATATTATGTACGCAGATAGGTACCCATAACGACGAGACCACATTATATACATACCGACGACCGGTATTTGGCAAAGAATAATAATTTTCATAGACACGGAAATTTTCCGGAATCGATAAAGTCGTTTTTTAACTGAAACCTCCCGCAGTTAACATACACGTCACTTGCCGTCTCATAAAGAAAAACCTCATCATGTCGTCGGAATTTTGCGGGCCATGCAAGGAAACCGAGTGCATGGATGTGACGGATTGCGAGTCGGCCGCTCTGAAGGCGCTCTACCAGCGGATGGCTGACGAGCGGCCGTCCTTGGACTGCGATCCGCCACGGAAGCCCACGGTGGAAGAGGCCAGGGCGACGAAGGAAGCGGCGGAAGCAGCGTGCGGCAAGCCACAGGGCATGTCGCCGCTAAAGTACTTCGACAAGCAGATGATGGCCACACTGGACTCCAAGATGGTGACCACCGCGGACGCCGGCACTAACGACAAGGCCACCGTGCCGGACCCCATACTGTTCGCCAAGTGCAAGGCCATTCCGGCGGGCACGATCAACGCCGTGCTGTACGGCATGGACGTGGAACGGGCCGTGACGGGCCGGTCAGCCGAGCGAGACGGCCTGCAGGACGCGGCCGAGTGGCTGCTGATGGCTGAGGCGGCGTGCAAGCATAGCGGGGCGGTGCACGCTGCCCAGGTGGCGGCCCAGGTGCAGCCAGAGCCCAAGTACGCTGAGGACGCGGCCCGGATCGGCGCCAAAGCGTACACGGCGGCAGCGCGGGGAGACAGGCCCGGCGGGTCCACGTCCGAGACGCCAGTCGAGGTGGTTGGCTACGTTGGGTGCACCAGACCACCGGATAGCACCCCCAAGAGGAACGCCTGCTGAACGTTACGCGACCACTACGTCAATGATGTGTACAAAACTGCTTTTATACTATTAAAATCTGTTGTGATATTTTTTAATTTGCGATGTTTTTTTATAAATTTATTTATTCTATTTTTTTTTCATTGAGCTTAAGCCCGGCAACTATGGCCATTTGCTGTTTTTGTTTGTAGGGGAGAGGAACGTTTGGTCAAAACACGTTTGTATATGTGTGGCAAGGATTTGTTGCTAAAAATCTCGGGTGGTCACCCATCCGGGAGCTATCAACACCAGCTGATATGTACACTCAGAGCGTTTCCGCAGTTAAATGTACGGACCACGTCACACCGCGCCACTTTTTTATTCTAATGTCATTAATAATAGCTTTTGAAAATTATAAGTTTATAATATTTTACTCGGTGTCACATCTCTGCTGCTGCGGCCGTTTCGCCGATAGGTATGATTAAATTATTTGCTGATTAAAAGTATTCGAACGGACGTTTTCGATTTGTTTTTTTTTATAAATGAATGACGCTATAATATTTTGTTCTATACGTAATTTATTTATTATATATATTAAGTCGTTATGTTCACATCGTGTCTTTTGAACTTTCTTATAGTTTAAACTTTCATTCGAGTTTTCGATATTCTCAATAGTGCTCGTGAAGACCATATTATCTGCAGGGTTTCTCGCAGTACGATTTTCTACGCACATCTAAGATAATGAATAATTCGAAAAAAATAATATTGTTATGCTTACTTATAAAATATTATTGATAGTTGTTTATAAGGATTATTACTGCGCACAAAGGTCTTCCGCTACCGTAGCCCGTAGGTATATGCCACGCCGTGTATAACAAAAACAAACGCTCTTCGCGTAGTACCAATATTAGGTTTTTTTTAATAAGGATTTTTGACGTCATACCATTGTTTGAACGGAGTAGCAGAGTGAGAGTGAGAAAGATGGAGAGAAAGAGAGGTACACCTCTTTGACGTCACACCGGTGTATGGTTTTTTTTTTTTGTTATTTTCCAGGATTAAAATTGTATTGTTTTTATGAAAAATGAGACCTGTCAAATCGATTCTTTTGCCGATTTCAGGACTACGACATGTGTACGTAGTCAGAGATTTTGGTGCAGGTTTCGTCCTGGACGCTGACTATAATATATAGTTAGAAATAGTGTTCCGATCGTTGCATTGAACACGTTAATTACACAGTATAATATATATAAAAAAAAACTGTCCTGATGTAATTATTTTTTAGTCGGATCCTTGAAGCGTATCGTTGCATAACGTTTGATGAGAAACAAACCGGCGTCTCAATTTTGTAAACAATTCATGTGACGTTTGAATGTGGTAAAAAAAAATGATTATTATCATAAATATAAAACGGAAAGGCAAATAACTAGGTGAACAATGTAACTGCAAAATTAAACGTGTGTACGATCGTTCAGTCCGAGTGCGTGTGTGTGTGTATGTGAAACGAAATGTGCATTTCTCGATTGCATATTAAACGTACCTACTACGTGTATTTTATTTTTGTATACAGAGTGAATACGAAAATACGCACCTGCTCGTTGGGATTAAACCAAACACGGTAGATAGTAATACACTGTTCAGCGATGCTGGTTACTTAACGTCATCAAAATCATATTTTCTTTTCGCGTTTTTTTACCACTATCGACTTACACGTTATCAATATTTAGCGGCATTCGATGTTGACTTCGTCGGCGTTGTCGTCGATGGATGAACACTTCAATGGATATTTTGTGCGTATTTTTGTATACACTGTGTATGCTTTAGAACTAATTACGCATATAAAAGAATTCGTATACGTGGTTATCGATATACGATATAGTTGGTATATTTGATAGGTAGGTATAATTGTCTAATAATACTGTTATTAATATTTTCGTTATGCAACAGCAAACGTTTTTGTTGTATATTTAACCTATTAAAATATTTGATTGCTAAACGAAAACTATAATAATTAAAAAACCGATTAGAGCCGTGATATTATTAGAATATTTTGTTTAAAAGCATATTGTAAAGCTCAGGTTTGCGCATAATGGTAATTTAAATTTCATATTCACACATAACGATCAAACACACACAAACACACTCACACAATATCATATCAGACCCTAAACATGCTGCACGCTGATTTCTAATTCAATAAAGCGCATGTTTCCCCGGGAATAATATTCCGAATTATTTACTTACCTATATGTTCCGTATACATTATTATCGATCGTATGGCGTATATATATGTATATTATTCAATGACGGCATCGTTACACTACAACTACTACTAAAGGGTAACGATAACGCGCGTGGTCGGGATTTAAGTATCATTACCTACGGTTTACACGACTCTACATACTGCTGCAATATATACGCTGCAACGACGATAATATATTATAGACTAGAGCACAAATTTTGTTTGTTTGTGTGTACTCCCGTCGTCGTCGACGGTGTGACAATTTAATAATTATTATTATCGGGGGGAAAACGCAATAATAACAATAATTTCCAATTTACCATTCAAGTATACAATAATAATATTACACCTCTGGTTTTCCGCGGCAGCACTAAACAATGATAATAAATTCACCGCGTCATTACACATTACGGCATTTAGGTACCGACGTTTATAATGGACGAGTAGAGAGAAAAAAACCAAAAAAACACGAACCGCGTACACACATGTATCATGATGGTATTATATTTTATACGATGCTAAATACTATACTATACAATACAAGGTAATCCGTTTTAGTGTTTACACCGTGATTAGGTAATTCGAAAAGTTTTAATCTTTTAGAAAAAATTATTTTTTACATAATTTCACGAAATTGCAAAACAACATTTTTAAAATATAATTATATTTATTCACAATTTGTAATTGTTATAATTTTTAAGTTTTTAATTTTTAACTTTTCATCAAGTCCTGTAGAAATGATATAAAAAAAAACATTTTCGAAATAATGAAGGAAGACACTCAAATAGATCATCCCTAGTATAGACACCGCTGTTAAGGTCTATGAAAATATTTGTAAAAACAATATTTACAAGTTAAAAAGAAACGTCGTCAATTAATACGTACATTCGTTAATATTGTATAGGGCAGTCTTGTATAATAGCATGATGTGTTTGTACCTACCTATTTAAAAATCCATGACTAATAGCAATTGTAACTTTGTATGTCGATTGGTCACATCACAATAATATTAAAGTATTACGTATTGCGCCATTAGTTGTTTTTAAATTTTAAAATCTTCGATTTGACTTGATGTAGGCGCACGTGTCGTAAATCCAAAATCCCAAACAGATAATATATGGATAGACAGTATAACTAATAATGGAAAACTAAATTTTAGTAATCCATCAGGAGGTTTATGTAACGATTATAATAATATGTTCGGACGTGAAATTAAATTTACCAAATGCCTTTGATTTTATACCTCTCCCATTTATGGTTTTACTATTTGCATTTATATATATATGCGTTAGTGTGTGTGTGTGTATATAATTTGATGGTGTTTTTAAATTATTCATAATATAAGTAGGTACGAGGTATCTATGTTATTCTCTTTAATTTATTGTGATTGCGCAACATTTACATAACTATCGAGTATTAAAGGAAACGCATACCGTATACGCAGTATCGTAGACATGTAATAGTTTTCACTCTATATATTATAATGTCGTTTTGGATACTTTTATCACTTAATATAATATAACATTTGTTTTGTTTTTTTATCGTCAATTATTTTGGGTAAGTACACCGTAAACATAATATTCAAAACACACTTCTCAAGAAACTTCCATTATTTTTAAGTGTAGAATATTATTATAAAACCAAGTACTTGCACCACTCGTATAATATGCAGGTTGGTACGTCTTTACCTTGAAAACACTTTCGTTTAATATCACCAACGGTTTTAAAAACTGTCATTAAAATAATTATAATGATGATTATGGCACTGAAGAGGATTTGTTAACATATAATATTATAATAATATATGTATATATTTTTTAAAAGAATTCATAATATTATTTCTATTACCCAAATAACATGCATAATTTATGAATGATGAATCTAATAAAGAATAAAGTTTAAAACATAATATTTAGTTTCAATATATATGCTATTTACTCAACGCGATTCAACAGTGTAATATTGTTTCCGACTCGCTTTTCATTCATTCTTTCGTTTGGTCACCTACGTTTATCTATACGAGATTCATCGAAACCTATAGTATATTATTGTGAAAAAAATAGCTGACGTGATGCGTGTGAAATGTTTACATAATATATCATTTTAGTAGGTGCCTACATAATATACCATGCTATTAAATCGAAAAATACGATTGGATTATTGGTAATCGTCCGAAATAACAGGTTAGACGGGAGCTACAAGTATATATATGTACGTTGGACGACAACGGAAAAAATAAATATACAAATTAGATACGATAGAACTATACAGAATAAATGTATACAATTGTACGAAAATATAATATTCCTCGTGTCACTAACGTTTAATTCTCCGTTGTAGTAACCGTAACTCTGTATAATAATATGGTTTTAACCAAATTATCGTGGTTAAAAACGTCGGATAACAGTTGTCAGCAGAATTCAATTTACTTAATATTATATTATTATAGATAGTCGTGAATGATCCACGTAAACTAATTGCGTTTATATTACCCAACGTAGTTTAGCTGTCTAAAAAAGGCTTTTATCGGCAGTCAAAAAATACTTACGGGTACCTACAACGTTTGTGAACAGAAAAGAATTGTCGGATTAAATTTGTGGGGTAGTCATTGTAATGATATTACAAAGTTAAATTTTTCGCTATTGATTTCATACGCACCCGAGTGCCTCGCGCAGTCATATTATGCATATAATGCTCAACGCGTTCATTTTTTATTTTTTATAATACTATGGTGCATTTTGTATGAGTCGTAGTTGTTCATTTGTTCAAGATGAACGCCCCGTCGTGTGTCAATCGCATTAGGTACTGCAAAACGGTACGTTACTTAGGTTAAAGTATACAGGATGAACCGCCGCCAAGCATGATAATCATCATTTTTCCTTTTAATTATTTATTTATTCAAACTATGATTTTTTGCAATTCTAAATATTGTAGTTAAGGCCATATTTTCAAATACTTAGATTATTTATACGATTTAAGGAGTGCGATCCTATGGCGTTAGCAAAACGACTGTTTTTCAAATGAGAATTATCTCTTTCGAATGTAAATTTCTAATGAGATAACTTTTTTGAAAATATTGATGTACCTTTCTAAATAGATATTTTAACGAATAGTACTTGAGTTATTTAATTTTATAAACTAAAGATAACAGGTCCGTGATAATGAGTTTGGGAGACATGATATAAAATTATTTTTAAATTTAAGTAATTAATATTAATCTATAGATATTATTTATAATTTTTAAAAGTGTCTGTGTATAATAAACATTAGATCCGATATTAAATCTGTTTTACATTATGGTAAAACCATTTTTAAGGACTATAATATTATCATCAGTTCAAACATAATATTAGAGAACTACTCGTTCAAATTGTGATTTAGGTATATGAATATTTTTCAAAAGAAAAGCAATCTGCTTAAAAGTATACAATATAAGTGGTTTGTTCTTTTTTTGAAAAGTTTGTATCATCACAGGACACTCCGTAAATGGTGTAAAATTTTTAAATAATTGGAAATCTGGTGTTTGTTTGAATGAATTCATTATTAAAGAAAAAATGTGAGTGAGCGTAGTTGGTGAATCCACCCTGTATAGAGGACAACTTCTTGTTGACGACAGCATCACAGCAACAAGGAATTCGCGTATATAATATTAAATTGTATAGTCTTCGGTGATAACATTATAATTTAAATATAGGCATGCTGATTCGTCTATGAAAAAAAATTAACCTCATGTTACACATTTTATACATAGGTACAACGCATAACAACCGAAAAATTATAATATATAACCGGAAAATATTCAAATCGCCATCGCCGATACTCAAACCCTTCGGCGGCGTGCTGCAAAGCTCAAATGACATATATTATTATTTTGACTTTTAATAATTATTATTCGAAATAATAACTATATGGCTGGCGTGTTCGTATGGCTTTGTTCTGGGTCGTCAAATCCTCCCTTGCTATTTAATTTTTGACCCTCGACCATGCGCCATACAATGGCAATCATTGGTTGCTATTCAAAAACCAAAAAAACTGTATATTATTAAGATCTTCATTGAATTGGTGAATTGGTTGGAGTTTGTTTTTTACAAAACTCTTTATCTCCCTCCCTACGGACTACACATTTCCGGACAAACTTTGATTTTGTTTGCTTTTTGTCGAATAGAAATTAGTAGGTAGTGTTTCTTTCAGCCATAACTTTAATAACTTCTTATTTCTTGTACCTATTTATTGGAATTTTAAAGATTCATATTATTCTAGAAAGTCGTTGCGTGTTATTCTCTAGTAGGTACAGAGTATTAGTAATACATTATGATTTATGAAATAAAAAATAACTAAATAATGTGATTAGAGTTATAAAGATAAAAGTTCTGAATATTTTTAAACATAAATTTACAAGACTAAGTAATTACATTTAAAATTCATATTGGAATATCGCCGAAGACATCTAATTCAAGAAAGAGTTATAAAGTGGTACAATTTATATAACTAGATGATTTTTATTTTTTAATAAATCGCATTTTATAAAAGTGCAATATTTGTAAAATTCACTTCTTACAGCATAACTTTAAGTAATTTTTTCCACGCTATTTTTTCTCATGTAGTATAAAAATGTATTTATAAAAATGTGATAATTGGTATAATAATAATAATAGATTCTGGAAATATAATATGAGTAGTAGCATAACAATAATTTGAACACAAATCATATTCTTTATTGAAAATCTACATCAGAGGACTGTACAGCGATGCATTTTGTATACATTTATAAGCTAAATCGATCGACGATTATATTATATTTCCTTTGACACACCGGTATCTTCGGAATTTTGAATGATATTGTCTAGTTAATTTATATTGTTTTGAAATAATAGTATATCGTGGAAACACGCTTCCACCGGAAGTGCTGCGTTTGTCATTACTGTCGCGACAGTCGCCATCGCCGTGACTAGCTTCAATATTTTTCGCGTCGAAATGCGAATACTAAGAAATACCGTATAGACGCTTAATTCCGTTTATTTCATTCTGTGTAAGTCTCGACGTAATATAACAGCTACAATTGCAGCAGTCTGTATGAGAAAACGCTACGCGAAGGTCGCAACAAGAATTTAAAAACGAAATTTCCGAGAACAGTCGCAATTTTTTACGGTGTTTAATTTGTTTAATATATTCCTGAATATGTTATAATATATATATATATATATATATATAGAAAAAAGACCTTGTAGTACGACGAAAGAAAGTGTAAAGTTAAGGTGTATCATGTTTTCGTACCGGGAAAAAATAATAATAAAATAACGTATTAAACCCCGTTCCTCGTAAAGTTGTTTACGTCCCTGCAGGTTCGCTCCCCACACCACGCATATTATATTATTATTGTTATTATTATTAATAATAATAATAATAATATTGTTTATTACGGAATAAATTCCAATTACATTTTAAATATAGGTACTAGACGGTTACACGAATATTTGAGAAAAAAAAGTAATAGCTTATAAATCAATATTATATTATATTATGCACAACAAAACAAAACAAAATCATAAAAACGCATGTACTATTTCGGAATATACATCACACTATGGTAAATGGTAACCAGTTATGGTTGTGGTATTGCGGGTACCGGAAACGATTGTTATTCTAGGTGTACCGCGGTTATGTATAATAATAATATTATAATGTCCAGAACAGCAGCGCGTGATGTATGTACTGAAAGAAAACCTATAATGTGTGCGCTGTCTGAATTCCACTCGCGTGTACGTAATTTTACAAACGTGTTTATACGTTTTAATAATAATAATAATATTAAAGTTTAATATTTAAAAAAAAATACAAAAATGCATACGATTGTCACAGACTGCATGAAGTTACGGGTTTCTAGTAGTGTGCAGCGGACTCTTCCGAGAAAACATAAAAAGTATGACTAGGAATTTTTATTTCACGTATTTGTTCATTGTTTGTTCCAGTGTGAATTTAATGCATTAAAAAACCTTAGAAATGCACTTAAAATCTTAACAAATTCTGTGAGCAATGCACTATAAATATACTACTATATACTAGGTATAAAATATAAAAATTCAAAAATCTATCAAGTGTATAATATTTTTAGTTTAAGTAATTGTTATTTGAGTTCAGCGCCCGTACAGAATGTAGGTATACAATATTGAATAGACGAAAATGAAAAAATAATCCATAAAATGTGTGTAAAAAGTTTTTATATACGTCGTACTTACAACATCAACAATTATAGTAGCGGTACCTAATTCAAACTTTTTGGTAAGGCAAACTTTTGTTTTATAGTAAGCTAAAAGTAATGAATTTTTCTAAAAATTATCGGCTGTAGATATATTTTGTATTAGGTACGACGTTATAACTTTGACTAACATAATATTTTAGCGTAACTAATATAATATGTTTTGGACGCAGGGCCGTGTCTGTGCATAATATAATTTTAATAATGTGATACTAAAAATAAATTACTATACAATTTTATATATTATATTGTACACAACAAAACACGTACTTACTATTAATTGTTATTCCATATAGATTGATTTGATTCATCTCGAATGCGGCGCGTTATGCCGATTCCCCCTGTGTAAGTGGAAGGGGAGGTCGCGGCAGGGAAGCTCTGACTGTGAAAGAGGATGAATAATAATAATAATAATAATAATAATAATAATAATGTTGGCGTGCCTAAGCTCGGGCAGCCACGTTAATCGTGTGTCAATTTTAATTTGCTATCCCTCTCGGCGGCGGTATAGAGCAATAAAACCGACACCGCCTGCGCATACGCATAACACAGAGTCCCGCAGGAGGGTGCTTATATATATACATACATAACACACACACGTACTAAGTCCCCATATATATAAATTATACAGGGTGATTCGTCAAACATGCTCACCCCCCAATTTTTCTACTCCTACAATGCGCAGTTGTGCAAAATATGATTTTTTGAATTTTCAAATATACTTCGGCTCATATTTTAAATTCTCGAGATTTTTTGTACTACTCAAGGAGTGCCTTGCTGTGAAGATACAAAATTCTGTTTTTTAAATGATAACCTTTCTTTTCTAGTTTCTACTGTTAGTTATAATATATAATTTTTCTGAAAATGTTGACGTATCTAAATCAAAATCTTGAATGAGGAATGAGAATAGTTTTCGAGTTGTGTAACTTTGTGTACTAAGGACAATATGTCAATGGTAATATTATAGAACTTATTTGGGCTACGGTGATTTCAACATTTTACTAACTTAGTAAAATAATTATATTGTTAATCCAACAAAATTTTATAATTTGTAAAAATGGTTTAAGTATAATGAATACTAGATTTAATGAAACATCTATTTCTATCACATTAAGCCATTCCTTGTATGTAGATCAAATCAATTTAAAAAATTTGATCATATGGTTAAAAATCAAAATTTGAATAAATTAATTTTTTTAAGGAATAAATGGGGGTGAGAATGCTTGGTGTATCACCCTGTATATGTGTGTGAGCTTGAAGTGCGTGGGTGTACACTCGCGTAAATCGTGCCCACTACAATGAGCGGGGAACTAGACTCAAAGTGTAAGTGCATGTTGCCAAGTGGAGGGGCACGTAATAAATTCGCTGCTCGCCGAACCGTACACCTGGCAACGTTGCGACGCCGCGCCGTGTCGGAAGTACTGCGAGCCGTCGGCGACGTTTCGTCCGTGTCCGTTATCGCAGATCCTAGACCACACGACTTCCGGGCGATAGGTGTGGTGCTGGTGGTGCAGGTGGTGGTGATTGAAATTATAAAAGCCAATCTGCCAATCCGAATCGTAGAAGAGTCGCCTGCTGTGTCGGCAGACAAATCGCATACGTCGTCCCGTTGTAAAACTTCCGTATATTCCTATTAAATCAATACTATATTATTCTGCGTCAAGGTCTATCACACGACTCTTATCGTATCGTTATCTTACCGGAAACATATTATAGTTTTACAGTTTTGTTCGAAACGGTGAGCGTCTCCCGGAGACCTCTTGTGGCTTTGCCACTTAGTTTTTATACACGTTTAATAATAATAATATTATGCATATTATTCGCGTATAACGCCGCCACCGCCGCTGTGTGGTTTTAACGCTACCCGCGCTCGTATTCCGTTTTAAATCACGTCGTACATCATCTTAAGCCATACGACCGAGCAACACTCCTTCTTCACCCACCCCTAACACACGTCTTGTTTCATCCACACACTTATCATTTTGACAACAATATGCGTGTATAGGTATATATACGCGCATTGCACCCTCCTCTTATAATCACCATTCAATCGTTATTTATTCTTATACTAAACGTACACACTACGACTACTACTACAACAATAACAATAACAATAATGTATATATAGATTTGTGTACCACACTCGCATCAAGCCGACCGACGACATTTAGTGACGTATTTATGTTGGCTATGGAGGAGAGTAGGAGGGTTACCTAAGTGACACTTATGTTGTGTGTGAGTGTTACATTTTGTACACACTCAGTGTGTTTATTAACGTTTTTAATGTATTTTGTTTATTTACAAAAATGTGTGTGGATGAGAAAATAAAAAATAAATCTGTCGTCAAAAATTGATAAGAGTGTATGTAGGCATGCAAAAATTAGCACCGGGGTGCCTAAATCCTGGACACGTCTCTGCAGCGTATACATAAAAAATGAAATCATTAAACTTTCATCGGACCACGACGACTCGGGCTCGATAGTATTACGATTTAATTTACACGCATCGGATCCGAATTATTTATTTATGATTTCGTTAACAAATTGCACTTGAGAGTTGGATATTTTTTAAATAAACATTACACATCATTTAGCTGGTTTTACGCATTCGCCGAACCGCTATCCTACAGTTTTTTCGTTTATTTTATTCATGACGTAGAACACAGCGTCCAATAATTCGTATAAATAATGGGATTACGCAAAAGTACAAAAATATTAAAAAAATAAAAACAAGCAAAGCGACCATCCTATTGTGATATGCGCAGTATTTCTTTTTAAAGACATGTCCTATTGTTCTAAATATATTTTTGAAGTACACCAAAAAGTACTTGTTTTGAATGATGTAACAATTCCAAATGGAAATTGTCTTAAAATAACCTAGTTGTTAAATTCATAACATTTTTGACATCTTTAATTTGTGTAGAAAAAATAAATTGCATCTTTATCAATGTTTTATAAAAATTTGTGATCGCCAGAGTGGAGGCAATGTTATAACAACGCTGCGGCATGGTATTATTTATTAATTATTAACTATGGCGGAAAGGCCTCCTTGTTATCTTGATAAATAAAATATTATAAGTAATACAGTATAATTATTTTTTTGAAATGGCTCCGCCTCGCAGAAAGTATAATTTTAATAGTACACTGATCATGTGATCTACAAAAATAATTTCCGTTTATGGAGTCAACTTAAAATTCAACTAGCATTGTTTATTGAGAAATGTGTAAATGTGAAGTCGATATAACCAATAGCGGTCGCAATAATATTAATACACATTTCACCAAAAAAAAATAATAACAATTGGCTCTAAAGGCTGCTTCATCGAGTTGATAGGCAATTAACTACTTTAAAGATAATACTTATTCTTCAGACAATTTACTTAATGCGGCAAATCGAAATGTGGTAATATGTTAAAAATACTTAAGTGATTTTATATCTATATAATATAGTAATATAAGAATAATATGTAAAATTTAAAACCTATGGGCTTTGCACTTATTTTTGTTTTTAAATATCTGGTCACCATAACTATATTATCGGTACACGCAGACGTTTATCAACGGCATCTCTAATATTAAATTACTATTCCGTATAGTAATAATATGGCGATACAAAGTATAACGACTCGTTTGGTTTATCATAGAGTTTAGTTGTTTCAGCACAGTGTAATTATTACCAGTGAGGCAGTATATAATAATATATATTATTATTTTACCGAAACGTCTGTTTGAGTAACACATATTATATTGGGCTCCATAATTAATGAACACTTCTCATGTTATTACAATAATAATTATTGAATTATCGCAATTCGCAAATGTGTTAGACCGTAACAATATAAATTAAAACATAATAATAATATAGGTACTAACCGAATAAAACGGGCAAAAAAACCTAACCTGTTTACAAAACTTCGCGTCGTGGTACTCTACAGTCGATTACGATACGACATTGGAATTTTATTTTTGTAACATTTTGATAATTGTAACTAATAACAACAAAAAAAAAGTAAAAAATACGGACGAAACATTAAATACTGCAGTTGAATATTAAATTTTTTCATTTTGGAATTCCATAGGTATACACTATACATATTGTGTTTTCCGTCGTTCAGAAATCACGACGTGTTTTCTCATTTTAACGAATATGAAATAAGTATAACACTATCGGCAACGAATATTATATTAATATTATGTTTTTATTGTGGTGAATCGGGAAAAGTTTCGTGATAATATTGTTGTGGCCGACATTATAGTTAATTAGATAGTCCGTTAAAATATAAAAGAACCTTCGATGCAGGTGGTTATTACTTAACATTAGAACGTTATTTTCAATCGTGCACTTTTTATTTCATTTATTACTCATACAGGTAATATTATAGTCTAACACGTTTTTTAATACGAAATAAATCTTAATACTTTTATGACGGTAAAAAATAACTAATAAAGTATATTGTGGTAGTTAGTTATAATACAATTAATATATATAATCACACGAATTATTCAAAACTGCTTATTACGAACAAATCTATACAAAGTTACTTTCGATCACTATAATAATTTATCTTATTTGAGTAGGTAAATACATTTAAAAAGTAATAAATAATAATGAGAAATTATTTTCCTTCATTATTACGTCTCAAAGGTATCAGTGATTAAAATTAGCCGAGTAATTTATATTATTACATTAAACATGATAGGTACTATAAATTACTAGCACATAATAAAACAATGATCATAATTATTATTTATGTTTAGATAATAACAGATAATAGAATTTACTTTTGAGTGAATTAGTTTTAAATGTTGTTAAACAAATTCGTGGAGAAGTTTACGCGATGTTTCTTTTGATCTTATAATAATATTAATATAATATTAGGTAGTTATAATTAAAATATTTCGAGGTAACATTCCTATAGTTTTTTACTTGTTATCTTATAATCTATATAATCTATTTATCTATCTGGTATAAATTATTTATAATATTGCATAATAATGATCGCTTCAAGCGATTCCGCGGGTGGTTGTTGGCTGACGATCATCTTGAGGCGCATATACGTACATAGATATACAATTCGCGATTGAACTGTTGATCTATTCACTTAAAAAAAAAAATAATATTTGTATTATGCATTATATTATAAGTTATAGTATAAAAGTATTTACCGAGTGCTTGCATGGTGAGTCACGACGTAAAACCAAGAAACTATTTTCGTTTTAATTACATTATACTATTATTCGAATGCATTAATGCGCTCATATTTCTATATAATAAATTTAATATTTTTACAATGAACATTTCTATGACTACCGCAGTAAACACTGTTATCACTGATAAATTGAATGTATCTATTTAAATATTTGGATATTATACATTTATAAATAAATATTTATTTAATAGGTAATAAACAAATATATTTAAAATGTAATCACATAACCGTACGCCAATGGCCATTGCCGTTAAAGCGTTTTGTTCAATAAAAAAAAAAAAAAAAAATATAATAGATTTTTTTAAATATTTTTACTTTTATACTGCATTAAAAACCATTCCTTAGTTATCAGTCTAACGAGAATTCACGAAAACAGCGAAAATATTTTATTATTTTTTAATGAAATTGTGAAAAAGTAGGTATAACACTATTATGTTTATAAATTATAACGTATGAATAATATTTTAATGACAGTAGCGGCGATTATTATGTATAACTTTTGTATCATCGGTTGAATTTATAATAGATAGTAGGTATATAATTATCACCGTTTTTAGCGACGACTACTTTTGCGTATAATTTAAGTAGGTGAATCCAGGAAAAAATACCAAGGAAAACAGAACAACAGGAAAGAAGAATATATTAAAATATGTTTAAACATGCTCTGTTGTCATGGAAGGGTCAGTTTTCAAAATATGGTATTCCAGGACAATTAGTTGTTTTTTTTTTGGTTAGTAATTTCCGAGTAAAGTAATATTTACCCTTGTACCTACTTTACAATATGATCGTATCCTTCCCATATTTTTACCGCAGTTTTTATTTAGGGATTTAGATTTAAAGTTTCCATTTTTTAAAATTAACATAATATTGTTTCTAACCAATAAAAATATCGATTTGTAACACACTATAACATATTACACATTTTATTGAAACTAAACAAAAACATTATAAAATGTGTAAATAGAGATATATAATATTGAATTTTCCAATTTTATTATCAGATGATTTTTAAAAAATATGTTATCCATTTTTGTTCTTATTTTTTACAGATTAACATTATACCTAATTATAGATACACCTTACAGTGTACACGTATTACCATTTAATGTGTTCTTGAGGTATAACAATAGTATATATTCATAATATGCGATACTCACGTGGTAATCATGATATCCCACCGAGTGTGCAGCAAGGTATATATAATAATATCGAATACGCGCTAACCTGTGCGAGTACAATATTGTTATTTCATCACCAAACCCACGATTTCCATACGTTTGCAATTTTGAATATTATCGCTTATTACACGCGCACACGTCGAGTCACAGACGTGATTTTTCCAAGTTAAAAACCGTAAACAATTTATTACCATTAGATGCCTGCTCGATAAGTCCGGAAGCGGAGGAGGATAAAAACATAAAATATAATTATTATTTCGGTGTACAATGTAGGAAAGTATAGCGGATGAGCGGCGCGCTGCGATGTGCAGTGTGGGGTCGAACGACTGAGCGAGTGCGGAAGAGAAAACCCGAGGGTATAGTCGATAAGCTTAAACAATGTGCAGGAAACTGCCGCTGGTTTTGTTGGATGATACTGATGTACATACTGAAACCTTTCCCGACGAACACCTCTAAATAGCGGATATCTGCAATTGGCGGAACACTTTTATGGCATTTTACTTTTCTTAATTTTTATCGTAAACCTTGAATAATATTGTGGATTTCGTGAATAAAAGTTCACGGCGATCATCGATTGGTATTGGGAGTAAAAAGGTGTGTATGACAACTGAAATAATGAGCTACACTGCAGGATCATGAAATTTACCTCTACATCAATTATTTTAATTATAAATACATTGGTACATAATTAAATAATTATAAATAATTACACATACAATAAATACGAATATAATATACGTCATTATCACATTAGTTGAATGTATTAATTAATAATTGACATGTGAAAAGAATTTCCTCTACCGTTTTTCCACTTTTATCCAGCGCGTTATATTATCCCTCATGGTGGAAAAAACAATAGACGGTCAAGCACACTAAAATAATACAAACAACATTATTTTCGTCGGTCCTGCACAGCGATGATGTGCCGCGTCAGTGAAGGCAGCATGTACGCGGAAAGTGTAGGTACAAATATATAATATAATATGAAATAGGTACCCACCTACGCGATTTATCGTATTATTATTTGTACACGCACAAAATATTAATGAAAAGGGAATTGGAGAATTTCCGCGGATATGAAAGTCGAGGGGGTCGTGGCGGCGAGGAGTGTATCGTAATTTTTGAACTTTCCAATTGTAAAAAGCTTCAGGGGTCTGGGGAGATGAATCCCTATATATAATTCCTGCAGTGTATATACGTGTGTTCACCCCCCCCCCACACGCACACACACGTATAGAACGTGTACACGAGCGTATGTACGAGTTGTTTGGTCTCCAGATTACATTGCAGCCCGATCCCCATGCGGACCCTCACTCCACTGACTGAGAGAAGGGCTTATCAACGGTCGGTGGTCGGAGTGGTGGTGGTGGCGGTGGCGTGGTTGAATCCTATGGCGAAGAGATGCGCGCGTTCGGGCCGACTGTACAGTGTACATAGCGGACTACATACTCCGTGTGCTGCAATACACGCGTATATATACAGTGTTGTGTAGTACCATTGGTACGGTGTGTATATACTTATATATATATATATATATATACAGTGGTTATAGACGTCATTGTTTACCGATTGTTACCTCGGGGAAACCGAACGAACCGCTGTGCGCTCGTCCTCTGACTAGGTATGTATAGTTCTGCAGGTCTCCGCGCTCCATATTTCTCTCTTTCTCGCACATACACACACACATATATATATAGACCTATCTCAGTGCGCGACTGCTACGACGCCGCCGCTGTCGTTCCATCTCGATCAAATAAATTTATATTAAATTTACTCTACCGTATATTATATACATACATATTATAGGTATATGATGCGTAGGTATACTTCTACGACGTATACAACATGTATATATGCGTGTGTGTGTGCACTACTCAGACGAACGGGCCAAAGGCGGCGCGGGCGTTCGGGAAACGGGGTGATAGCGAAAAATTATCGTCGAGTAGTGAGTCGGAAAATGAAAAAAAAAAAACCACTGCTTACTCTTATTGTACACGTGCCTTATATACCCATATGGCTATTATTATTTTATTATTATATACACGGAACGTCGCGCGCTTCTTTGGGGTTATCGATAAAATATTTTTACATCGTCGCAGCAGAAGTCCGCATCATGCAGCATACAGGCCGGTCGTGGAATTTTTCCGTAAGCAATTTAAATTTTCTTCCCGAATCGTGATCCGGACAATCCATCAATATGACAAATTAATCGTAATTGATTGCGGAGGTTGGTTAACGATCTTAATGATGATAATATTTTACATTATGGTAACCACGCCTTTATAAAATATGTACAAGACACATAATATTCACAGTACAGGAAATTAGTGAATAGATGTGAATGGATTAAAACAATGAAAATTAAAATGGTCACCCCTCAAAATTAGGAAAAGCAGCAGCCATGTTGAGCCCTTAAATAGCCAGTTCACGAGCTTTAATGGGATTTGTTGGAAACTGCAAGATCGGAATCTGTGTGGTATATAATATGTACTTATCGGTTATCACACTAAAGTCATCGTTTAATATTTTTAAATTTCTTAAATTTCTCGAGTTCTAGTGGTTCAAAATCAAATTACTTCGCTCTATGGATCAGACAGTACACACACAATATTTAATACTAATACAATACATTTGGAATACATCATCGATATAATATATTATTTGCAATACCTATTCAAATAGAACCCTGTTATAATAATGATGTACAACGAGCGTGCAGCACGCTATAATATAATATTATACACAATAATAATAATATGGTTATACTCTCAGACTTTTCAAGATTTCTCTAATCGAGGCACATACACTATAGTATATTTTACAAGCATAGGTAAAAATATGTCATCACTCCAATAGGTATTTATTTTTTTATAATAACAACAATTTAATAATAATATGCAACATGATTATTCTGAAAACAGATTTTTATTTATTATTCCGCAAATTAATCAATAAGTAAAATATAATATAGAGGTTATTGAAGAAAAAGCTCTCCACGAAATAATAATTTTAAATAATGACATTATTTAAAATTATTTACTGAGAGAACTCTAAATTATATTTGAGACTTGAGTAGGTAGGAATAAAATGTATGTCTTACATCAATAAAACTTATTATCACGCGTTTGAATGTTATATTAAATTAAGATATAGTATTGAGTGCCTATTTTTTGTACTCTACACTTTTAGGTTATGATATTATTTAACGTCCATAGTGTGCACGTAAGCGCTCTATATAGAAGATTATAACTATTGACTTTTCGACGATTATTTAATATATTACTATATTTATCTTGAGCATGATGCCTAGCACATGATATCTATTATATTGCTCAAATAAAACACTGACATGAATCATAATATATTTAATAAATTCGGTACAATATTTTTGGATTATTAAACACAATGATATAAAATTGTATTAACTGTTGAAAATATTTTTTGAGTATTTCATGAGCACGCGCGTTTATTGTTTTCACATCAATATAATGTTTTATATTTTATTCTGCTATGTATAATATTCACTCTTTCGTGTTAGATAAAAAAATCATTTTATATACCTTTTATCCTCATGTTCCCACGGCATGCCTTTTAGCTATAGATGGGCATGATAATAATCTATATATTAAATTATTACACAATTGCCTATATTGTATATTTAATTATTTAATGTTAATTTAAAATTACGTGGAATTGTTTTTAAAAAGAACACATCAATATATTTCGTAAAATATGCTGACTATACCTACGTACTGTTGATACATCGAATAAATATACAATATATTATAATACATATTACAACATATTATAATATGACGATGTATTTGTTTCCAGCATTACAATTTTTTTATTTTGTGTATATAACTATTTTCGTCTACAAAGAGAATACTTTTATAATATAATAACATAATATTTTAATACAGGAATGTCAATAACTTTTTTAATTAAAATTGTTATTCAATTATTTTCCATCGCTCACGTTATCACGTTTAATGTTCGTTGGAAAACCCGTAATACGTCCTGTTTTTTGATATTATATATTTCATGCATAAAACTCGGAAATCGAGAGCATGATAATTATTATACATCGACATTATCTCTATTCGTAATTAAATTATCATAACTTACTGAGGTCTATAATACGTCTATATATTTTATGTTCAGGCCATATAATATGTTATATTAATACCTACCGCCTTCGATAGTGTTCGTTAAATCTTTGAGGGTTATAGATTTTTCGTGTAGTCACGTCTGGCCACTTATGCGGTCACAATTCCGTATAACGAGCAAACTAGTATGGGTCTATGTAATGTCAAGTGCGGGCTCTCGTGCAGTATTGCACTGTACGTAAATCTGAAGAGATTAACATTAGAAAATAATATCGGGACATTTCATTTGACGTCCTTTAAATTATATTATTATTAACGCGGTGTTATTTACATAGAACTCTAGGCACATAATGTATATATAATACATACCTATATGTATTATAATATTATGTACATGCGATAACGCAATAATATTTTAAGTTTTTGTTTTGTGGATGCTAATATTAAATTATTTATTTGTTCCGTCTGTGATAAGGTACTAATACGTTTTTTTTGTGTTGCAGGTAATATTTTAAACCAAGAATTTATATAACATACCGTTAAAAATAAGTAAGTACTTACCCACATAATATTATAGATATTATTAATGATAGAAATATCATATTATGTGACACGTGAATTTAATAATCAAAACCGGAGGTAGTGTACATAACATAAAACGAGATAATTCCAACTGATCGCAGTGCATAATGTAGTATAACAATTAAACGCCTAAATAAATTCAATTTAAATTTTATCAGAAGACTTCCATCCTCAATTTTGATACGCTCGTCTGCTGCATAATATAATATCGATTAAAACGAATCGTCGCTGCTTTTCGATAATGGGTAGGTATAAGAGTTCTATTGAATTATATATTTTTCTTTTCCATCGAATTTATATCGTTCATATACCGTCTTCGTCGTACTTGTAGACTGCAGTAAGTCGTGTATAGTGCTGGAATCGACGTTTAATTCATCTACACCGTAGGAGGCGGCGTTTGACTACCGTAGAAGTTTCCCATGTAATAAACGACTGTTGGGCACAAAAAGCTTTTGGCACAGGTTTCTGTCACTTTGCAGAACCTTCTCGCTGCGTTTTTTCTTTTTTTTTCAATCTCTATAGATAATTGAAACCGAAATCCTGCCAGAAAATCGCTGCAGTCTATATCGACGGGGAACCGAAACCGTCCAAGCGTCACATCGCGCTTTTTCCTGTAGTAATGGGTTGTTTCCTACTGACGTGGCGACGGGGCAAGTAGCGCGCGAGGATGATGCGAACGGCAGTGGATGTTGTGGTGGTATACGGCCGGGTACACGTGGTGAAACGAAGAGAAGAAAAAGTTTCCACGACAGAGAGAGAGAGAGAGAGAGAAGGAGAGCTAGAGAGTCAGAGAGTCGGAGAAAGTCGATCGGCTGTGATGCGTCCGTCCGTTTTAGGGAATTCTACGCTAATACTTACCTATATTGATATATATGCATATAATAATATAATATAGTTACCTGCCATCTCTACCGTAGGAACAAAGGGGTGGAAAATTTCGTGGTTGATTTTTAAGAGTGCCGCTTTTGTCCCTTCTGCGTTTATTATTATTATATTATTTTACGTCTCCCCGACCAGTCTCCCCTAATGACGGTACGAAATAGTAATATATAAATAAAATAAACGATAGCAGATTTTCCACGTCTTTCACGAGCCTCATTTTGAATAACGCGCGCTGATAAATAAATATATTCGCAAGACTGATAGATTTATACACGAACATGTCATATTATTATAGAAACGAACGCCGCGCCGTCGACGAGCGCCGACCGTAACAGACCGGAAGTTGCCAATAAGCTTTATTAGTATTCAATTAAATGTTTCACAAACACGATTTTACGTGTACATTGGAAATAACTATAACACAGTGGTTTTTTTTTCGCCTAAGGTCATCCTGCATCGCAGTAAATTCCATAATACCATGGCGTTAACGACTAATCATTAAAATATGTCCGAGGAATTTATATAGGTATTGTTGTTTATAATCGAATTGTGCATTTTATAATAGGAATTCCATAAATTATAATCGCTTCTTTTTTTTTTAAATAAATATATTGTTTGGGACTAAAAACATCGTACAAACCTTAAATCACGCGCGATCAACAAAATGTAATTTATTTAATATATTATATAATATATGATGTATAGTGCGTGTTTCGTTTACCTGCCGTATAATATATTATAACACTCTTTTCAGTGCAGCAGCACCCACATACCACGATGCCTACTAACCGTATACTTGTTATACCGCATTCGATTAGACATAATAATATAATATTGTAGATTATATGGGAAATATTAACGAGTAATTGGACACGGTGTTTAGCGCCATGTTACTCAATACAAATCTATTACCGCGTGTGTATTATGTATATGTCTATAATCTGTATGAATAATAATCATATAAACACGCGATAAAA
This sequence comes from Acyrthosiphon pisum, assembly GCF_005508785.2. Lineage (NCBI taxonomy): Eukaryota > Metazoa > Arthropoda > Insecta > Hemiptera > Aphididae > Acyrthosiphon > Acyrthosiphon pisum. The sequence continues at coordinate 65,982,047 of NC_042494.1, forward strand.
AATAATAAAAATCCTAGTAGAAACAATTTGACGGAGCTTATATTATTATTATTATTAGGTTGGTTTGTATTCTTTTCTATAATATCGTATTGTTATTTTGTGGGAATTCGATAAAGGACTTTTTCAAGACAAATGCGTTTATATTATGTCATGTAACCGCAAACTTCCGGGATTCGGGTTTTTTTTGAGCTTTCAAAACACGTATATAAAGTTTCAAATATATCTGATTGTATATTATAATAAAAATAAAATCAACAAAACCATCGTCAAATATAAACAATATTCGAACTGATTCTTCTTATCGCTGCAACGTATAATATAATAAATAGTATCTACCTATATTATTCTTATAATAACGAGATATTACCTTGTGTTTTATTTATTATTATTTAAACTTGCTCTCAACGGACGAGCTCATAACATAAAGCTAACGAGAGCTTGTGAACTTATAACACTTTGTTACGGAAGAAAAGACACTCTAGACAAACGACTAGAATACTGTGAATAAGAATAACAACAACAATAATTATACTAATTATAATAATAATAATGTCTGTTCACCTCGCGTTAGTAGGTGTATCGAGTGTATACGTTTTAACACATATTACAGATCTTTAGATTCTTAGTCTCTTCGTTTGTTCCGAATGAAAAAATTGGAGTAAATTATATTTAATCAGCTCTTAACGAGCTATAATAAATGTTAAAAATCGTTGTAATTCTAAATTTGTAAGTAATATTCTTATAAAACTTAACAAATTATTTTACAAAATTATCAAACAATATTTTTAGTAGAATTGTAAAGGTATTAGGTTTCTTCTGAAGAAAACCATTTTTTTGCCTAGTGTATTGTTCTAAACGTCCTGCCAAAATATTTCCTATATTTTATCCATAATTTGTGTCGTTTCACATGAATGTCAGCGTTTTTTAATAACTTTATTCAAACGATTACCAATAGGCAATAATTGCATTTAGATTTGACGTTACTCATCGATAGTAAACATAAACATATTATATTATATATTTACTGTTTGTGTTTTATATATTATAATAATAAAATGTGTTGTAAAAATAAATAATAAAACATTGTCGAGTGATGAGAAAGAAGCGGTGACAATATTTCAATAAAGACGCATGAACTCGAGGTTTCAATTTTATTTATTTTTAACTAAATATAGAGGAGATTACTTGGCCAATTTCTTTTGGGACGACGAAGAGGAATGTCTGGTATCGTTTAAGAGACAATATTTTAAATTAGATGTTTTGGGTATTGTGAACGATTTAAGAGATTTTTCGAGTATAGACAATGTTGTGGTCGAGGGTATAGTTCGTGGTTACTAATGTATTAGAGAACATGAATTTTGACATGAAAGTTTATGGATTGAAATGATTGGAATAATTTTAAGTTATAAATGTGGGAGTCTTCCAAAATGTAATGCCATGGGTCATCGAAGGACGAATACATTGTTTATAAATTAGGAATTTGCTTTCTACCGAGATTTTTGAATGAATAAAAAGATGCATGACGTTAAAAAAAAATTAAAATTTTAGATTTAATTTAGTAGCCTAATCTCTTATCGGAATGGACTTCTATGTGTATTTCACTGATTTGTTTATTGGAATTGTTTTAGTACGCAAATATGCAGGAGTGCAATAATTTTTACATAGTCAATTTTAAAACTTTTCTTTCAATTCTATTGCGCGGTCTTCATTTTTTTTATATATGCCCAATCAATACCACGAGAATCTCCACTGATTTTAGTACAAACAACGTTGTTGTTTCGTTATAGAATAATAAAACGATGAACTATAAGGATGTTTGTAAACCCTCAACAGTCTTCGAGTCAAATCAAACTAGGTATATAAAACAAAATTTAAACGATTCAAATCGTTTTTTTTTGCGATTATTTTAAAAATTAATTATTAACCAAATAAAATATAGTAAACATAAAACAATTGAATCGTAATTAATTAACCTATTATTGTTGCTGTTTTAAATTAAAATGTGTGTGTGTATATAATATATATAAACGGTCGTTTGGTTCAGGAAGTGACAATCGACAATATTTTCAACTAAAACATCGCTGCGCACGTTATCGTGCACATACCTACCTATGACGGTGTATAACAATATTAATAATATTACAATATGAAGCCGTCGACGACTTTGCTTTCGGTTTCTGCAGTACTGTGTAGAATAATGTAATATAGCTCGCGCGTGCCGCATATAGAGGATGACGACGACCAATCGATTTCCACACATATACACAGACACACACAGACACACACACACACACACACACACACACACACACCATACACGCGCGCGTCGAGTTGTTGTCCGTTTCGTATTGTTTATAGTGTAATATATTATGATTGTTATTGTTACCGTTGTTGGCGTTGTCGCCCGCGTATATATACGCGCGTTTCCAGTCACGTTTTCCGGAAAACTATTCCAACCGCACACACATATAACATACCTATATATATAAAGTTTTCCTTATAATAATCGAATTATAGTATTATACGCCGAGCACACGCTCGCCAGTAAAAACACGATATTATAAACGGACCATAAACCGTCTCTAATCGGTTTTCGGCCGACGTTATTCCGCGAGGGATTTGTCACCCACCGCCACTGCGCCCGCGATCGTCCGTCCCGCGGATGTACGCGCGCGTGACGCACACGATATTATATTATTACTACGCAACGCCACCACCGCCGACTGTCAAAATATTTCCGAAATCCCGGTCGATCCGCGTCCCGGCGGATAAAGCATGAACTCGACCGGGGCTCGGGATTAAAACGCCGCGGTTCGACGACACTGCTGCTGCACGCTTGCCGGTGGTGGAGGTAGTGATGGTGGAGGTGATGGTGGATGTGGTGGTGGTGGAGGTGGTCGTAGTGACGATCGTCTATCCGCACCATCCCACAACGCGTTACTCGCGTCCGTATCTTTTTTGAATATATCAATCGAATTGGTTTTTATTTTCGATTACCCGCTGCGAATTTCGGCAGTTTCACCTGCATGATAGGTCGATTCTTATTGTTTCCGTTGGGTATAAAAGGTACCTATATGAGTTTCTCGTCACATTTTCGACAACTCTGGTTGAGAAACAATAATTATTTTCATCACGAGGTAAACATAATACACTGCAGTAGTCATTGTAATATTAAATAATTACAGCCGCCTACATGAAACTAATTTTTTAGTGATTTATTCAAACGCCTTCAGAATCGAAAAATTATTAAAGTCTTTGGTGTTTTGAATGTGACCAATTATTATTAAACTTACATCACTATATTATAGCATCTGAAAAGGGAAACCTTTCAAATATGAAATAATCATAATAAAAAGAGCTAAAAAATATATCACATCGTATCTAAAAATTCACTTGCCTATCAGGAAATGTAATTGTATTATTCCAGATATGTATAATATCTAATTTTTTTATAATTTACGTGGGCACGTCTAAGCGTGCAGGTTTGTTAATGAAGGACCGGTTCCTAAACTAATAAAATATTAGTCTTGTGAAATAACGATTATCGTCTGATTTTGATTTAATTTACAAGCAAAAGATTCCAGGAATCAGGATTATAATTTGACCTATGTGTAAAATACAATATATTCAACACGCCATCATAAATCTAAAAAACATATTTAAACAATGTTGTCCCTTTTCTTTTTCACTCAGATGAACAAGTCCCAAAATATGTATTTACTGCTATTGTTGTAGTTTATTGTAAAAATATTCAACATTAAAATAAAATTGTATAAGGAATATTGAAAAAGAACTTGGGTATTCACTTAAATGAACATGGACGTGAATGAATTGTTATTTTGGCACTGTGCGTCAACTGTGAACTGATTCGTTTGTAAAAAGAACTTTTCAATCACTGGGCAGCATAATATTATGTATAGTATAGTATCAACGAAACACATTAATATTTGTAGATAAAAAAACGACAAAATCATGAGGTCGTCATAAGGTTTCGTTGCATCTTTTATCGTCACAAATCGTCATACAATATATTATTAATACAACCGTGTAAAATACTTAACTCTGTACCCGTACCTCTTACGTCACTGCTCGGGATTAATTGACATCGTCTTCGAGTAAATTATCTGTATTCAGGATAAGAACCACGTGTACAAATACGCAGTGATCAGTTTAAACGTATAAATACATCGATTTTCGTTTAATCTATCATCAAATAATTGTTCGATATAGGTACTATCTTTTTATGTTATAATCTTACGAGATAAATGTAACGTTAATCTTAATTTTTTTTTTTTAATTTACAATTGGTGTTATTTAATCGTATTATAAGTATAATCGATCAATTATTAATACCCAATGAGCTACTATGGGCGATATGAAAAATCTCTCAAAACTTAACGCCATGGACATGCGCTGCAGAAGGGGGTAGCGACGTCGAAAGCGCATATCTACTAATAAACTATATAAAGTGGAATACATTTTTACTCGCTCGCGTCCATCGCTGGAGTGAGATTCTAGAACATCGTCTGCGAGAAAAAAAACGTGCAACTGCCGAACCACGGCGAGGATTTCACGAAATTGCTTTAATCAGGTTAAAAAAAGTTAAATGTAGATTCCTGCTGCAGTGCAATGCAACCAATCTCAAGTTGTGATTTCGTTACTCCGTACATAAAACGTATTACGGACAAATATTATATACGTAATAATATATAACCAAGAGCTCAATTTCGATACCTATATATAGGTACCTACGTTCTCCGGGGAGTACTATAAAAGTTCAATCGAGTCCACTTTTCTCCGATATAATATATTATTTTCTACGATGCAGTATCTTTATTCTCCACGGTGCACATCAGCTCCTATATTATATTGATTATAATATTATTTCGTCTCGATTCAAAAGTGTGCAGAGCGGGGACACGCGAGCTTGCAAGCTTCGAAACACAAGTCAAAACAGTACCTATATGATCGGCACCTATATCTGTTTAGTACAGTGCAGTACTTATCTTTGAACATAATTTTTCGTGGACAAATTAATTAAATATTTGGAATACCCGCGATAAAGCTATCGACATAATAATATTATAATTATGATAATTTTGTATAGTTTTTCACGTCACTAAATTATTGGTGAGGCACCGCCACCTGTATCTAGGCATAGATATATTATATAGTGTAAAGTTATATGGTTTCGTAGCGGTTTTGCGTATAATATGATTAATAAAATATATATCGATGATAACAATAATAATATTCCATAGCGTAAACTCAGATACAGTTGCTGTTTGTTAATTTTATTCATATAATTATAATAGTGTATAGTGCACAGCTTTAGATATATTACATCCACGGGCTTATCTCTCTAAACTATTGAGATTAATCAACACGCCCTAATTGAATTGAACTGTAATAGTTATTGGCGTATCAGATGGTTTCTGACAAAAGGGTTATTCTCGTAAATAGCTGCGGTGGGGAACGAATTATTTATCAGTAACCGAATTATCCGGACAGAGCGTGCGTGTTACACTCAGTCGGGATTTGGACCGGAATTTACATGAAAAGTTTCTTAGACGTATAATATATAGCCTCATACGATATTATTCTTGCTGCGAGTTGTTCTGCTGAGCGTCCACATACCCTTTTGAATGAAATATAATTTACTCGTGGTATCGTGATAGGTACCTGTATAATATATAAATTTATTTATTTGCCATTTGGTTCGCTTGAAAGCTTCGTGCTGTACCTATTATACGTATTCAAACTTCATAAATCACTAGTTTCAAATGGATCTAATACTTACATTATGTACACGTTCTAAATTAGTGTAGTAAGTTGATATCCGTCTGACTAAATTGATTTTGAAAAAATGCTTTTTGTTTTTAAAACATAAGTAGGCGGGTATTCTATTTATTTTTTACCTTGTTTTCTGCAACATTCGATTCCATGTTGAAATGTAAAAGTTTATTGTGTTTGTGTAGTATAAAATATAATATATTATTTAATGACTACAATGTGAGTGGTACGTGTCTAAATCATAAATTAAAATAAAGTTCTTTTTATTTAGTAGGTCAAGCACAACAAGTGATCTCTACTTCAGGCTTATCAAATATAATATAATGCATGTGCCCGATTTATTAATGGGTTCGCACCAGCGAAATGTTTGATAGTATTTAACATATCTCAATAATTTTTACTGTTATGCTGGTATGATAAATTAAAAAATAATTGCCGAGTAATCGTTGTGACTTAAAACGCAATCGATAAGACATTAATATGAATATTGATATGAATTGTATTTAATAATAATAATAATAATAATAATAATAATAATAATAAATTAATAAATTAATAAAAATAAAAATAATAGTAATAATAATAATAATAATAATAATAATAATAATATAATTATATTATATCGACTGAGATGTCAGGATGTCAGACGGACTTTACCCATGCAGTATTGTTAACGATTTTATTGAATGTCAAAAACATAATAGGTAATAATCATAAGCGTTCAATTGTTCAAAACAATTTCCTAGGGCTATCAACTTGTTCCCCTGAAGTTGTACGACTGCTGTATATTGACAATAAAAAAAATGTTTAAACTATAATTTGTTGTGACATATTCAAAGCCGATTACAAGTATTTACTCATAAACAGTGTGATCACAACAATATAAATATACGCGCACACAATGATGTGATAAAACTTGTAGACACTAATAAGTTGTATGAAATACTTTAAACGTTTTAATTTTTATTTTTATCAAAACTGCATTAGAACTTTTCGAACAAACCTTTCGAAAACCGACAGACCGATAAAGTATCGTGGAAGGGGAAACATTATTCATATATTTGGACAATCGTACAGGTACTCTATTCTAAAGTGCCAATATATAACAATCAACAGCGCCTTCTCTACAGCTATTATCTGCGCTCGGTAAACGTTTGGAAAGGACTTCAGTATTGAGGGGATCGCCAGCAGTATGCGCATACTTTATACATCGAATGAGGCTATTTAATGAGCGTATAGAAAATACACGATATCGCACGAATATATAGTAGGCGAAATTTCACTATCAAACAGCACGTAATCCTATTAAAATGTATCATATTTATATAAGATAAACACGTATTATATCGCGTAGAAACCGAGAACACTACTCGATGACGTCAATTTCATATTGCGGAGGACTCGATGATAGTGAATTTTAACACGCGGCTATATACGTTCTCGTAGACGTTCGACATTTGCAATATCCACTGATATAATAATTTAATATTCGCACATATTATTATCATACAACACGCTGTTATCTCCATCGTTACTATATTATGAATAATACATACATGTACGTGTGTGTGTAAGTGTAGACGGGTGCACGTTGTACACGCGCGTGTGTGTATCCTAAGAAATATGTGTGCATAATAATTGCATATTTATACACTGCAGTTTGAAAAAATGTGCCAATAGTCAACACCGGTATAGCACCGCATTGGCGTGGGGAGTTGTAGAAAGTTGTAATGATAATTACCAGATTAAATCATTATTAATAAGAATTGGTTTTTTATTTCAATAACGCATATAGGTGTAGATAGGTCTATGAATTCTTATTATACAACAGGTATTGAAATCAATTAATGTTAAACATTTTTTTTTTACTTAACTAACTTCTCTGACCAACACGAAGGTTTAAATATTCACAACTAAATTAGGTATAATATATTATAATGTTTTCGATATTCGAATAAATAACTTTATAAATCGAACCACAAAACCTTATAATTTTTATTTAGGCATATAACGATATCTACCTATAGTAGTTATGCAAACACAATTAGTTTTATTTTTATCTGTTCTCGTCACGGCACTAGTGGTAATATTGTGTAAGAACGACTCCCCCCCCCCATGTTTAGTAATGTTTGTGAAATAGGTAGTGATGACTGATTTGTGTCGTGTTTCCAATATATAAATATTAAATAATAAATACGTTCGAGAGTGATTTGCAGTACCTACACGGCAGAGCAGTTTCGGAAGCGGTCGGCTAAGTGGAGTCCTCGGATAATTAAAATAGATATGATAGTTGTACAGCTTCAGATGGAAAGAAAACCATACACATTACACAGTATGACATTGTGATTACCTTCCTTAGTGTTATATGACGCGTATTATATAATGTACCTACCTCTTGATTAATTTTATAACGATTAACGCGATTTTTTCACCAGTCTAGCTCTGATATGAACATAATAATATTCATAACTTTATGACAGTATTTCGTTTTGATTATAGGTAAGCGCCAATAGAGTGACATTTTGTTTTTGTTTCCCCGCTTAGTTTTAGGGGTTGTATGCGTGTCGGGTGCATATTATAAGTCAGGAATGACGTAGTTTTTGCATCAGGAACGCGATTTTTGCGTTGATGAGTTATTCACATCGCGAGGGTACGGACATCATCCGGTCCAGTGTTTTCAGAGTGTCAAAAGTGGTAGCGCGAGTTGCTTTCGTGACCGAGTACCGGGTATTCGGTGAGCCGCGACTTGCCACTGCAATAAACACCGGCGGCTATAAGCGCGTTTCGCGTTTATATGGTACCTATATTTGTTTTTGTAAAAGTTCTTTTCACGACAAGGGGGGGGCATACCTTGCATACCTCCTAAACACAAGCCGATACTACTGTTTACTATTACCACGCGACCGGTGCTGTCGTAATATCATACGATTATAATAATAATATACGAGTATTGTAAAAACCATAATATTATTATGTATAAGTACAACTATTGTGTGTTTATAAAAAAAACATTTTATAAACCGACGCCTATAACTATAACATAGGTGTATTATACAGGATAAATCTTTTATCACAAACCAGTAGACATTTCTTAGAAAGTATAAGGTACTTTTTTTAAAAATAAAATGTTAGGAACAAAATATTATTTACCTTCAACGAGGAAGAAAAAGGGTTAGTGACATCGTCATGGTGTTTACACGTTTAAAAAAATCATTTTGAAAATTGCTTGGAGTAAATATTTCCTATAATATCATTTAGGCAGGCACAGTATGGTTCACAATAAACGAATCACTCTGTATACATATTATCGTGTACGTATAATGATAATAATAATATACATCACAATAGACGTTCGTACTACTGGCCTACTTACTTATAGTGAAACACGCGGCTTGGCTGCATGAGCCATCGTCTATCCTCGAGCGGCTTACGAATCAACTACCTATGTATACATAATTTACCTACCTATATAGTATATAAATATTATATACATATATACATATGTAATTTAAAACGAGCGTGTAAAATTAATATATCCATAATCGATATTATACATATTATAGACGAAGACTTCTAAATCTTTGACACACGATCATAATAATATTACAATTATGAATGTATGTATAGGTAGGTAGTCCTAATGAATTCGTAATAGTAAGTGAGCGTTACACTATAATAATATGTTTTGATATCCTATGCGTGATACGTAAAACAACCGGTCTCGTTTTTTGTGTATCTATATGACTATATTATTGACACATAGAAACATGATATTATTATGTGTTTGATATTATAATATTACTATTATTATCGCTATACATCTAAATCTATCTAAGAACAAACTATTATATTATTTATCTAATAATGATTTATTATGTCTCTCGAATAAAAAGAAAAATGTAGGTATACCTATATAATTAAAAAATATGGCACTCCGTAATATTATTATAACGACGACGGATTCCGCGAGTGCCGTAGGTACTGTCGCTTATGCCACCACACTAGGAGTTTCAGTGAATGTATGTATTATTATATATTAGTAATAATAATAATAATAATAATAATAATATTATAATGGTTTTCTTTTAATGTTAATAACATTACAATTATCATTAAGGACGCCTCTGTACGCGTGCCTCAGTCTACGATTTTCCACCACGTATAGCTCTATTATTATTATTATTATTATTATTATTCGCGGTCGCAGCATCGCCTGCAGCGTATACGTATATAATGCGTAATAATCGTATATTATTATTGTTATAAAACAATATAATAATATTATGATCTCATTACTCTTTACGCATGTGTGGAAATTATATTGAATTTGAGTGCAAAACAATCACACTGAGAAGCATATCGGCGACTGATTGACGGCCTTTGGACGAATATCGTGACGGGAGGTAGAAGGGTGGAGAAACTGCCCGTCTAGAAATGAAAAATTGGAAGTTTTTGGCTCTGCAATATGCCAAACAGTGGAACGTATAAAAATATAACACCGGCTCTATTGAGTCCCTTTTCTATTTTTCTCTATGATTTATCGCGTTCGTAATTTTCTTACAAGTAAATATATATACATATATATGTTATATATTATACGTCATGTATATTTTTTTCATTTTCCGTTAAATCACCGCAGCCAGCGAGCACAATACATAATATTATATTGTACTTCACCGCGAGGGGCGGTTCCGTCCGATTGCCGTTTTGTCGTTAATGTTTTCGCGCTACACACGCCGTATTTTATATTATATATAGTAATATACACACACACATATGTATAATATTTGTATCAGGGGACTCGAGAAGTACTCGTGTGCGCTGCTACGCGTTGTGTCACCGCCGTGGTAGGCAGTAGTTGACCTTTCACGATTTCCCGGAAAAACGCATGAAACCGCGTAAGTCGAGAGTGCTATAACGAGCAGCAGCGAGTGTGGTTATATTATATTATAATATTATAACTGCAAGTACGGTGACGGTGAAACTATACTGGTGAGTGATATTATTATTATGCTCTTTTCGTCACATCGACGATTGCACAATATGACATTAAACAATAATGTGTAATATAATAACATCATAATGTAAAATATTATATTTATTGGCGTATACTTAATAATAATGTATTATTCTATATTTTACTCTAATAATAGGTAAAATCGTACGCGCTGCGAGTACCCCTCAAATTGTATATGCTTGTATATTATATTAAAGTTCTTAGTCGCTGCTTATTGGGAAGGGATAATAAAGGAGTATAGAGCTGAAGACCGACACGAAAAGAAGAATAAAGTTCCTGTTTGACTAGTTTCTGTGCCCATCATAAATACGGAATCCGAATTTGTTCGCAACTGATTTGGAAAACGTTAGATTTTATTTATACACCCTTATTCTATTGTGCCAAGTATGAGTATGGTTATATATAGACTATATTATTGTCTATGACAGTGGGTCTCAATCTTTTTTGTTCCATGTCACCCTTAGGACCTTAGTAGTTAGCCACTATAGTATTCAACACTGTGTCATAGGTAGACTGTATGATAATATTATACACTATAATATAGACATTTTTTCTAGTCTATTATTATAGTAGTAGTAGTAGTAGTAAATCTGCTTCTGCATGTGTGTGCGTATGATATTATTGGTGGCACACAAATGTTTTGTATTATAATAATAATTATTACACTTACTGTTAGTATAGTATGTTTACGCGCGAATTTAACATTTTTGTTATCAGGTACGACCAACTGCTATTTGTCGCATAGATTAAAATGTAATATGTATAATTTATTTGCAACGTTTGCTATTACAAATTATAATTAAATTATAATAGTAGCAATCGAGCACGAGAGTATCACATAAACTCACACGACGTCGCAACGAGTATCGTTCTGATAGTTACAATAACTTATATTTTCTTTTCTCGACTTTCCTCGAGTCCCCACATTAAAATAATTTTAAACAATATATTTTTGGGGCTGCCTTCGTATAATATATCGTAACAGCGTATATATACGTAATAAGGAGCAGAAGTCAGTGGTGTAAAATCAAAAAGCAAAAAATAACCGTCAAACATATATTTTGTCGACAAATTACATCGAGACTAATATAGAACGACACGACGTAATAAATATACTACTCGGTTTACTACAGTACAGTCTTGTCCGTGGCATTTATATATATATATATATTTGTGCGTGTGTGTGTGTGTGTGTGTGCGCGCAATAAACTGTGCGCGTATTATAGGAAACAGAGCATTTTACGACATTTCACTGCTCCATTCGACTTCGTTATGTTACTACCCTGCACCAAGTCGAAATAATATGGCGGTCACGCGATTATTTCGTATATACCAGGAGCAACGAAAATCGTTATGATCGATGCGAAAACCGTTTTCGTAAGCCTCGATTGTTTTCCCGAATACGCAAATATAATATAAAACGAGTGGGTCCAGCGGTGGAGAGGTGACGTGCGTAGTGCACAGTCGAGTTCGTTCGTATTTCATGAAAAAAAAAATAATCAATAAATATTAAAACGCGTCCCTCGTTTACGTCATACATGAATAATATTATATTGGCATGCCCTGGCGGGGGCAAAAATAATTACTGAAATAACGCAAAGCTCGTCGAACTATACGCACCACCAACGTCATTGCCCAAAACCCAAACAAATAATCTATTTACGACCTTTTGATTCGGCATCGCGTCATAGTTATCTGCTGCAGCTGTCGCCCAATACTGACGATGTAGCGTGGATACGGTTTAAAATAGCTGTATACTACGAGTGTGTTTCTGTAGCTTTCGACGGGACGTTTACGTTTATCATCTAACCTTGCAGCGATTCCCGATATAGATCGTCGTATCGTTATAGTACTCCGTACAGTGGATTGCGGACGAGTAGGTAATATATTTTAAATTTGACTATAATATAATATTGAAAACCGTTTAAAATACGCCCGTTTAAAAAACGTACGATAAAATGTAATACTATAGTATGATGGCTACCTATGTGATATTTTTTTCTACGTGCTGGCGATTTTTTAAATTGATATAGCACTTGCGGGTAGGGAAGGACAAAAATTAACAGTGACCGATAAAAAAGTAAAAATAATTCGTTAGGTACACGAAATGGATGATGTGGGGCACCCCTTCACCCCTCCAGAACCGCGCGTGTTGTGTACACAAACACACTAATACACAACCATACAGATGTGCCAGCACTCAGCGCACACAAGCGCATGCGCGTATAAATATATTTGTTTATCTTGGCTCGTTGAACAGCACTTTAGACTGCGAGTCCTTTTAGCTTAGGGTCTCTCGGTGATTATTTAAGTGGCTGACGACGACTACGACGGCAGCCACGGTGTTTTAAAGTTTCTCTACGATAAGGGTGCGAGCAAAGACTTTGCGCGTTTATGTAGTCAATAATATATATATTATATGCATATATATATTTACACGTCTTATACGTATATACTTCATGTTATTATTATTATTATGTATATGCTACGTGCGTATAGAGAGAGACCAGAGACGGTGGAGCTGCTGCTGCGTTCGGGATATTCGTTGGCGACGTGTTTACATGGGCAATTGTGTGCACCGCACTACCCTCATCACTTCATCCCTCGTCTGGCCGACCCTCCCACCACAATTTTACCGGGAACGACGATGACGAAGACGCCACTGCCGCCGTAGTATTCGTGTGTATATTTATTGCTCTCTAGAGTGAGTTCACCACCGTCCAAGTGTATAATAATAATAATAATAATATTCACAATAATAATAATTATTATATCATAATATCGCGCGAGTATATAAAATATGTGCACGATATGAGTGCGTCGTATATACCTCCGCGACACGATTATAATATAACGGTATGATATATTATATCTGTTTTACGAACGAACAGCCTTTACTCTATACGCAGCTCTTATTTCGGTAATTAGCGAGTATACAATATATTATATATATGAGCTAGTGTGCGTGTGTGTTGTGCACGCTCCGCGCCCGCGTGTTTGCTAGCGCGGGACGTCATTAAATATTTGCTATTCAATGTCAGTTCGTACTTAACAAAATGACCTACCCTCCCAGCTGCATTAAAAGGCTCCACTAGTTGGCACACATTATCCTACCTATATATACCTGTATATACGCATATAAAATAATGTATATATATATTTATGTATCCTGCGTGTGTTTGTTCGACGCATTAGCCGTGTAGGTATAGGTACGCGACCTATAGCATACCATATAAAACCGATCACCACCGCACCCTAACCACCGCCTATGTCCCGGGTTCGACAGGACGTGGTTATCGTAATAATAATAAAAATAATACTAATATTATTTACCGCGTTATCGTGTGCACATAAAAATTGTTTTTTTTTTTTTCATTACACCAAGTAACGCTACTCGCCGTCACGTTGGTTAAATATTGTACATTTGTACCTATTACAACATGTATTTTGTCGATTAAGAAGTTTTTATTTTTTGGAACTTTATCCCGGACGATCCACCCCTACGGTTGCAGGAGGGAAGTGCACGGATGCAGGCGGGTCAGAATTCCGCTGAGCGCCAGCCACCCGGTGGCGCAACGCCAGAAAACGAATTTCGAAAACTTTTTAATTTTACTCGAATATAATATATATGTGTATTTTTGGTACCATGTCAAACGAGTGGTAGTGGAGGCAGTAAGCTAGGGGTGATTTACCCCGATTTTCAAAGTCTGTACAATTAAAAAAAAAAACGAATTCAACCATCACTGCCTCCTCTTGTCTTATAGTTGGTCACGGTGGCATACCTATACGACTGATACGAACTTATCGCGTTTGACAGTCGTACGGTTTTCGTTGATTTTATTTCACTTGTTACAATATTCAGTATGGTGCTATCTAGGTAATTTACAGTATATTATGATTATTGCATGTGTGTCAATAACGTTTTTGAGAAACATTTTTTTACATTAAGTATATCAATTCGTCAAAAAAATAAAAATATTTTTGGTAAGAATTTTAGCTTTTACCATTTTGTATCTACTCATTTTATCATTTTTTTAAAGTTTTGTACACTTCATTGTAAATTCTACAACTTTCATTTTTAATTTAATATTCCAAAGCAGAAGTAAACCAGCACATTTGGCCGGGAACTACATTGTACTATTCCACTCCTGCACTCATTGAAACTTTAAATAACATAAAACTATTCGTCTAAATTTGGAGTGTTATGCATTGAAGTACTTTAAAAAATATTTTTCTTTGGAATGGGGAATTAAAAATGCATGTTGTAATAAAAAAAAATATAAATCATAACGATGGAAAATAGTAAAAATATTTTTTTAGGAAAATTTTGTTTTTAACTAGTACATAAAATGTTATAAGAAATGTATTTGCTGAATCTTTAATAGTTTTTGAAATAAATATACAGTTAAACGTTAAATGTATCGCTCGGAATATAATATAATATATATTTTTTGCGTGTAAAATATATAGCACACTAACTTGCATTAATAATAATAAATTATAAACAATATTATGAAAATACTGTAAGTATACACAAATGATTCCTTGATATTTGTAAGGTATTTGTCCTTAAATGTATAAATACAATCATTTTGTATTACGAATTCGTATAACCGAGTACCTACTTACTTGAGGATACTTATATTGAAACCCCGATTAAAATTTGTTACAGGATAAATTATTTAAGCTCTAATTATTTTTAATTAAACGAGGATCCGGTGTAAACGATTTTCACGGTGGTCCCTAGAGTGGTCCTCATGTAAAATATTATAATCATTCGTTTGTCTGCGAAATATCCTGTGAAATATAAACAAGTGTAATATGACATTATTTTTAATAATCACGTGTTATCGCATCCGTCCGCAGTTAGCGTCTGGCGTTCCGAAATACGTAAGACACGTCTATCCTCTGTGTATATACTATTTAATTTAATATAATAATAAACGGTATAATAATATTATATAATATATGATTATGAAGTACAAAATGTATTATATTAATATATTCTTGCTGCATTTTGTTTAATTATTTGGTTTATACCTGACCACCGACCTAATCATACATTATACATATATGATAATATTGAAGTCTTGTAGTAAATTGTTACTAAGCAAGCGAACATAAATTGTATGTTATTATAATAATACATATTAGTATATAGTATATAGTTGCGCATACATATATTATTATAGTCTCTATAATAGTATACTATATGACCTGCGCGCATTGCCATCACACATGGATGTTGTAAGCTTTTGGTGGCGTATACTGAAGTTTTAGCAGTTTTTCAGAAAATTTTTTTCATCGATGAAATCGATATTAGGTACCACAGGAAGGGTGCATCATAAGTTGTAAATAATTTCGACTGTCAGACTGTCCATCGATAAAAAAAACATTCATGTGCGTAATATTACTGTAATAAAAAAAATCGTCTTACCAAATATAATATAATACCTTTATATACTTTGATATATGCTTAGGCGCAATACTCGGGCTCATTCGTGTATGTATTTTATAATATAATGTATGCATAAATATTTGCCTTAAAAACAGATCGTTTTCATCGCTCTTGAATTATACATATATATGATAGCATTATTTATACCGAAGCACGGGCAAATATTTCAATATTTAACTTGCACGGAAAGACGTTATACTGAGTAGGTACGTGTTATTCTCACAAATAATAATACGCGTTTTCTCAAAAAAGTATATTTTTTATTATTCTATCAAAAATAAAAGTAAGTACCTATATCATAAACGGGGCTTGAAGCGTTATTAGGTATTATGAAAAGACATACCACCAGACTACCAGAGTTATAACACAATAATATAATGGT
The DNA here is from genome assembly GCF_005508785.2 of Acyrthosiphon pisum. NCBI lineage: Eukaryota > Metazoa > Arthropoda > Insecta > Hemiptera > Aphididae > Acyrthosiphon > Acyrthosiphon pisum. The sequence continues at coordinate 65,998,697 of NC_042494.1, forward strand.
AAATATCTGTTATTTCAAGTATCCAGTCATATAGATAAAAATATTTACCTTAATATAATATAATAACAATATTATATCGACGAAATAAGTGTGTATTTAAACACACATAAAATATTATATAATAATGATGTGTTGTCACATTATTATATACACGTTTTTGCGTATTCAATATATTATTTCATATATAGGTACTGGCACGCGTTTTGAAAATTAAATGTTATTCGAACAATAATTGCCACCCTCGATTTCAGTAAAAAAGATACGCCAATGTAAATATTTTGTCAATATTAGTTTTCAAAAGCGGCAAGTCGTAAAGTATATTTACTCGTTCGTTTTCGTTGTATTTTTAGTCTATTTGAAGAAACGATTTTCTCAAGTATTTTTATTTATTTATTTATTTTTTTGCTCTCGAGCTTATATATATATATATATTTGTGTATTTGAAAAGCTATTCAATATTTTCTTTTTATTCAGAGCCATTGACAAACGCGCACTGCGAAACTGATTAAAAATATTTTTTTGAAAACCAAACCAGTTATTTCATCGTATCTACTTCCTTTTTCATACGAAAAATCGACCGCGTGTCGTGGAACAATAAATCATCCTGGTTTATTATATATTAATACTCTTACGTCGGTAGCATTAATCTCTGTACCTATAAGCACTCATTTTTGTATATAAAACACGATTTCTAAAAAAAAAAAAAAAAATGATGAGACACCGAATGTATTTCGTGATTTCTTATATACGAACACGCAGCTGCAGATGAACCACAAACAACACCAATTTGTGTACACAGTGAGTATGCGATGATATCGTTTCGGTTGATGTAATATATTTTGAAAAGTATATAAAACTGGTGTAATATATTTTATAATATTATAATATAGATATGTACAGTTAACAGTGGTATCCATCGTTGTTACTAGAGAAGCGACCGCAAACTATCTGAAACGTTTGTTTTTGTATAGGTATTGGGAAAGCACTAACACAAACGTCACAAAATATTCCAAAGAACACCGTTAATTATTATTTTCGGATAACCGATTTTGCGGTCGTTTTATGGTATTAATGGTAAACAAAAAATAAAATTCCACACACAAAAATAAACAGCACGTCGGTTAAAATTTCTTCGAGATTTTACGGTAAAAAGTTACTACTATACGTTCTAGAAAGAAAAAAAATTAAGGTGAATGTTCTATAATATATCGTATGTATACATTTTTTATCTTGCATATTTATAAGCCGTTGTGTTTTGTCAGTCATAATAATGCTATGCGTGTAAACATAAAAACCATTAAAAATATCAAGCGTCGTGTGTACCAAGTTAATTCAACTGACAGCAAATAAGTTTCGCTAGTTTTACCATAATTCACGTGAATTGTTAATTCCGATTACACCACGAAACAACTGTGCAATCTATCCGCTTATTTTACTATATAATAATAATTATAAATTTAGGTTTATTAACAGATTTTTATTTTACACTTCGTATAATTTGAATATACCTACTGGTTCTGTATATGATTTATATATTTTTAGGTACACATTATAAACCACGCATTAAATTAATATGTCGTTTTCGTAGTCGAATAATTAATATAATTCGACATATTTTTTTTAATTTTCATACCGGCTGGATATTTTGAACGTTTCGTCAACAAATTTGATTTAAAAAAAATGGTTTCTTATTAAGTAAGTTAGATTTTCAGAGTTTAGCCATGAACACAGTTTAATATTTATTCGCTTCAACGTATACATAGCGTGATGAACATCCGATCATATAACGACAGTATATTTTAATCGTGCTTGTGGAAGTAATTCATTTGTTTTAAATGTACATCGGAACTTCGGAAGTACCAATGTGAACCTATTCCACGTTAAACTTAAATTAAACGTTCATAGCTTTATTAAAAAAATATAGAATAAAGTTAGGTTTATTATTCGATAAACTTAAATAATTAGCAGGTTAATATGTCTTAGTATCGACTATGCCTGTATACTTGGGTATAAATATTCGACTTAATTGGGCCGGGAGGCGGCAAGTCGTTAAAATAAAGATTAAAAAGGTAAGCTGAGAGTCGATCGAAGGAATAGTCAGTGATTTTATGTCAATTTAAATTTTATAGCTATAAATAACTATCTTTGCATTGACATAATTAAGACTGAATGAAGTACCTATACATAATAAGGAGAGAAAATGGCAAGGCACTATAAAATATGTAAACACTTTTATTGAAACGTAATTACTATCGTTGGGAAACTATTTTATACACATTAGTGTGTATAGAATATTTTAAATTCAAAAAAACTTATAGACATATTTTTCAGTTAGGCTCAAGGATGGTAAAAAAAGAATTATATTTTGAAATGAGTTTTTACGTTACCAATTTTACATATTCTTAATTCTATAAAGGTATTTCGTCTTAGACTTTAATTACCGTTGCTTAACACGTATGGGAGATACTTTTTGTAACCAAAATTACTATTTTTAAAATTGTTTCTCTTATCAATCATTATTATATTGTATTGATGGAAAGAAAAACTATACTTACACCGAAGTTTACCCCGGTTTAGGAGGAACTTGCCGTTTCAAGTGTGCATGATTGTTCAGTAAGTTTTCGTCGGGGCTGAAACAATTATATAAAATATCATATTCATACATATTATTGCCGCTGTCGAGTCCGAAAATCATCGTTCAAAAACCCCCGGAAACGCCATATGATAATATAATATTCTCTAAAACGTCTACCTCCGTTATCGTACACTGTTATATATATATATATATATATATATATATTATGTACATGGAGGAAATAATTAAAACGCCTCCGTAAGTGCTCCAGAGCACGCACGCGTCTGGACCTGTGTATATAATAATATGGGGTTGGGGTCACTGTTTAACCTCGAGTGACTTCTACTCCATGATATTATATTATATAATAGTCGTCCATTGTTGTCCGTTAACCGCCGCCGCGAAAGCCACCATATCATTTTCATCACTCTCGCGGCAGGCCTTACAATAATTATTATACGAATATAATATAACAATAGTTTTACGAGTCGCTGAGCCTCGTTTTTTTCTCCATCTGAATTTTTCTCTGCGGTAGTCACTTGCTATCATCACTGCCTATATATACTACACGACGCCGACCATAATATTATTTTCTTTTCTATGTGCGAGACGTCCGTGTTAATTTGCACTTTAATTGCCGTGTCATCGGCACTCACTATTATACATAGGTACCTACGTTATATGCGCCCCTCTGGTTCGCGAAACGCAATAATAATAATATATTGTGTACGCGGTGGCAAATAAATTCGTAGGGGAGGGAGAGACGGGTCAATTAATATATCGAGAAAATAAATATAATATTACACCCTCGTCGCGGTGTCCGCGGGAAATGCATAAAACAAACTCTGCAGTGACGCCGGCCTTTGCGGCGGCGCGGCGGACAAGAGCAATCACTTAAAAACGTCGCGACAATTACCGGCCATTTTTAATTCTTTTAAGTAACCCCAGCCATATAGGTCGTAAAACTACTGCCGCCTACACCCTTAAATGATTTCCGTGCTTTTAACACTCACTTATTTCTCCGTTCGGACGACCCCACCAAAATAATGTGTGTGTGCATGCTTATTCACGTGGCGTATATATTACTTATTATTATTACAGATTCTCGAGAGAGCAACACACACGCACTATTCGTGGTGCACTCGGTAGCGGTTCGGCCGACACCTCTGGCGCGAACGGCTGCGCGTGACTGGCGTGTAAAAATATTCTTCGTCGTTTTTTTCACGTACATGATAATATTGTATAATGTGTAATATATATAGGTATAAAGGATTTCACGAAAACGTTTTTCACGTGACGATCGACAACGACGATGGCGTCGGCGGCGGGCACAATATAATAATAATAATATAATGCCGACGATACTATTATTATTACTTTTTTAGAAAAGTTTTTTTCTGGCGATAATCCGATTTTTAATATATATATTGATACTTGATACAGAAACGTTATTCGCTTTAAAGTAAACGCGATTTAATGAAAATCGTGTTCCGAATTCTATATCACCACTACTATATAATATATGAGGATATAATAACGCCTTTGTACTGTTCTGGTCGTGTTTAAATATAATTGGCGAAAAAAAACAAAACAAATATACTGCAGTAAAGACACTTGCAATAACGTAACAATACTGCCCTTGTAATTATTATAATAATATTATATTATATAGTAGTATTCTAATATAATATAGTGGTGAGTGAATTTAAGTCGTTTACGGTTGTACCTATCTGACTCTTGACATATCATGTTAATACTTTTACGGAATTTCAATAATTATTTGTTATATTTATTTATTATGGTATATTTTTTGGTAATTTATGATATTGTATACTCGTTTTTAAAACAGTACGATTACCATTGAAGTTTAAAAACTTGAATCATTCAAAAATAATTTGTTTATCGAACTTCGTATAATTTATGTTGTTGATCGCTTGTTTCATTCAATTAACTATATATGAGTATAATTATATTGTTTGTTCACTGGAGTTAATTATCATAAGTCAAAAAGAGACGATTATGTAATGTATAGCCGTCTACAAGAGTATAATGTCATTCGTGAATTTAGGATTTATGATAGTAAATAAATTTACTAAATAATGTACTATATAGGTAGGTAAAATATAATAATAATATGATTAATTATGAACGAATCAATAATATCAAAATGGAACCGATTCCTATGTAGAATCATTATACTTATTATGATTCAAACTGATTTCATGACTTTTGAGCTTACAAAAGTAGTACCTTTTGTACGCGTATTATTACGTATGGAAACAGAATGACTACTGCAAAGACGTATTATCCGCTGAAAGCATTCCAAGCAATATTGTTTAATCTTATCACAAATTATTTCTAGTATGTAACAAATATATCGTTACATAAAGACCTTCAGCTCCAAACTTACTGTGAAAGTACTTACAATTAATCAATATGATAAATTCCACGAAGAATCGTTCAATCTTCTATTCAAAAACAATTATTTTTCTTATCAAAACCTAGATTATTAAATGTACTGTGTATTATCAATACCGTAGCCAAGAGTCTTAATACGTGTATGCAGCAGGTCAGTCATTAAATTATGATATAAATATTAAGATCACGTGTCCTCTAACTTATCATATCTCCATATCATTATCCTACCATTTTTATCTTTATTACTTATCGTGTAAATAAACTTAGATTGGAAACTCATATTTTAATAAATATAACAACTATAATAATAATAATAATAATATATTATTATATGATAATGACTCACGGACATTTTTAGTTATTTTCTCATAATAGTGCCTTTATTAAACGTTTAAAATCAATATTAAATATAGTTCTGGGTTAAGTATATTATAGTACCTACAATACCGCGAGTATTTTTATATTTTATGTTTGCTATTAATTTAGTTTGATTTAAGATTATGTGCCACAGCGTTATGAATGTACGGTGCAAAGAGGTAAAATGATTAGTATTAAATAACAATTGAAATAATTTCGTGGGATATTTGATCAAGGATTAAAATGTAAAACGTAGAATGAATACATAACCGACACAATTTTTATAGCAGACAATATAATATTATAGTATGAGTAAATAATAAATACAGGCAAACGTGATCGTGGGTGGTTAATGTAAGCGATGTCGATAAAGCTTGATAAGCTGAATCGGGAAAATCTGTACGTTGACACTGTATTATGTACATTCGTATTAGAGTAGGTAGCAGGTACAATATAATATATAGGATATTCAATATATACATACCTATATAGTATATATATTATATACGGTAGGATTAGCGTGTTTTCAAGATTCAACTGTACAAAAGTATTTTAAAGACAAATTCGTTTAATGTTTTGAGATTAATACCTACGCCAAATAAACGAATACATATTATTATGATTTTATATTTCAAATAAACCATTCAATAAAATTAGTTTTGAATGAAACAGAATAATAATAAAAAAATTAATACAAAACAATCTGAATGCGGGGAACAAAATGTTTCCTTTTTATTGTAAAAAAAAAGCCCTGAACAAAACCAGCCTTTTAGGTATGACGTTGATAAATTAAAACAAAAATAAAATATTTATACGTATTTTTCGACAAAAGGTAAATATAACGGTAAAACAAAATTAATTAAAACAAATAGTTTTATAACGATATTCAGATACGTAAACTACAATCTCAGTGAAATGTATAATATAGATAATAATAATGTATATACATTATATAGTTATATAACACGTGTTTAATGTTATGTACGAGCGGTTTGTCGAGGGAAGGCGAGGACGGCAAAAATTACCGGTCTTCGAGGCCGCGTGCTCACACAATATATTATTCGCTGGTGCGATGTTAAACCGATTGTAAAGTCTGAGGATATGGAATAGAAAAAAAAAGCGAGAGATAGACGGACGGACAGATGGACGGACGGGCGGACAAACAAACGAGACGGGATCGCGTGCGCGCCGCGGAGGAATCGCAGAAGAAGAGAGACGGTGCGCGTTTCGGTGTCGGTGGTGCAGGTGGGTGGGCACAGAGGACGTGTTAGCGGTGAGAAAAGAGATGGAGAGGAGATGGTATTACGTCACAAAGTGATTGCCCGTCATGAATCATTTAGCAGGCGCCTAGGCATCAGCACACACAGACACACACGACCGCGTCTATAAACTCACACACTTACATACAGCGTGTGCAAAGAGAGTATATATATATATATATATGCGAATACGTTATGTTTATGTATACATATAACCTTTTTTTACTCCATCTTTCACACACATACACACACACTTTCACGATGTATACGATCACTTATATATGTATATAATATATTATATATATACGTACCTTAAACCGCCACCACTGGTGCTTTTGTGTAGTATAGCCGGCGCCTTCGACCATTTATCAAGTCAGACCGACCGATAAACTGTGCGTGTGAAGGCTTATAAATACACACACACACACACACACACACACACACACACACACACACACGATGTATACAAGTGTGCACAGCGAACGAGATCGAGAAGAAAAGCGCGACAGCGGTGAAGGGTTAACAGGTGTTTGGGCTTCTGTAGATAGGTACCCCCATATACATGTATCGCGTATATTATATTATATATATATATATATATATATAACTCGTTGCGTGCACGCAAGAAGGGGTGGGTTCTGCAAAAAGGAGAACCGGAAGATTTTATGTTTAGAAATGCGAAACGAAGGCGACGGAGGACTAGATGATATTGCAAACCACGCAGCTATTTAATTTTTTTTCGTATTTTTCCCAGTTACTTTTCTCAACCCTTTCGGCACGCGAGACGCGAGTATAATAATATAATGTGTGTTGTGTGTTTAGCCAACCGACTCTGTACGTCGTGGAGGCGTTCATTACGTTGCGTTTACTGACGACGATAAATCACCCATTATATACAATAATATGATTATAATAATAATAATAACACCTATGTATATGATTACAATAATAATAATAAACGTATACAATAACTTACGCCAAAGTACGCCAAGGCCACCGATCTCGACACCGGTGCGGACACAAACACACACACACACACACACACATTACATTATCCGGCATGTACCACAACTATAATATGTGCTGTAGTATTATTCCGCTCGCGTGATCCGCCCGCGCCAGAGAGAATGAGTTTAATTTTTTCACGGTTTTCCTGTTCCACCTCTGCAGCAGCGTCCGTGCACACAGTGTAATACGTTACATAGTTGTACAAACTTCCTCTAATTTACGCTGTGTGTGCACACAAAGTCATTATATTATAATAAAAATATAGTGCGAGCGACACACCGAGAGAGAGAAATATTTACTCGTATTATATATTTGTGCTTAATATTTGTTGACGTTACCACCTCCTTTTTCGTTTAACGAGTTTTCGTCGGCGCTCGACAAAAAAAAAAAAAATTAAGTCAGCACTATGGAAGGTTTCCCAACACAAAAGACAATTTTTTTCGTATAACCAAGAGCACCCCTAAGTGCCCTCTCCGTGAATTTTGAATTGCATGTACTTAATTATCAATATTAGTAGGTATACAAATAATATTGAATTATAAGTAATTTTTATCTTGCCCCGAGTGGAATTTTATTCTTCGGACAGCTTGCGTATAGCTAAACCTATATGTTTAAATGTAAGACAAACTACGCCAATAACACGGGCTTTAGAACGCTTACTGCATTTTTTTTTATCTTTTGATAATTCAACAATCTATATTATGTCGATTTGTGTGGTTGCATGCTTTGCCTTTCGTTTCTACTAATTTGACCTATATGCCACGACAGGTACATACGTTTAAAGATTCGAATCATTAAACTTTCAACACAATTTATTTAGGTTCTCGCTCGCAGCTGAATCTCGTTAATCGTGTTCACGTTTAAAAACTAATTCTGATAATGATTAATTCAAATACAATAAATACGAGTATTGATATGGTTTTTTATCTTTAAGAAAAAACGTATAGATAATCAACATTTTAGTTCAATAAACCTGTACCATAGGTATATTTTAGACAAGCAATCAAAAAATGTTAACACAGTTTAATATTGATGTTTTTTTCTTTTACTAAATTATCATTTCTAAGAAATCTCAAATAATTTAGAAATACCCTTTTTGCTGTGTGGTTTTTTAAATTGAAAACATTTATATAAAAACAGGTACATTTTAATTTTATTGTTAAAGAAGGTGTTTTAAAAAAAATATCAATTAATAATCAGTAGGATTAGTAATAGTAAGTTCAAATGTTAAAGAACATTGGATTTCTGTCATTGCAATAAGCATTGATGATGACGTGCTAATCACAAACCTATATAATGATTTGTAATAACAGAAAATATATTCATCAACAAAAAAAACGATTCGTTTTATTCCGTTTTTTATTTGGTAGATCGCGTACATTCGGTAGATCACATGTAATATCAGGGACATTTTTATTTTTAAACTTATAATTTTAGCGTAGTCGCTAATTTGGACGTTATACAAGTATTATAATAGAGTATATTATATATATGTTTTATATGCAATGTATAAAGTCATATTAAACTTATCTCACGCAAAATATAAAAATAATTAATTACTTTTTTTGTATTGCTATTATAATTTGTGTTTTGATGAAGTTTTGGTGTTTCTGCATTTACAATGTTTACAATTCAGAAAGCAAGAAAAACGAATAAGACGGTCAGGTTAATTTAATTTTCTTGTTTGAGCTAATTCAGTTGAATTACTTAGAGTTCACTAAAACTTATTAATTGCAAGACTAATATTCTAATAATACAAACCTAATTGCTTTGTTTATGTTTAAGACACTACGGTTAAACACTTGTCATACTATGAAAGTACGGTTGATTAAAATTAATTAACGTCAGTTTATGGTAATTTTCATTTTTTAACAAAAAAATATATATATCTGGTATATTTTGAATACGATATATTAATTTAATATATTATTATTAAAAATCGTAAAATCTATTAACCTAGGTAGTTGTTTTTTTGTTCAAACTAAATATTATGAACGACGAAAATAGATAACGCTTATCAATGAAATCATTTAAGTTCGTGCAGCGTTAATACCACATCATCTACAGTATATGCGCGGTATTAAAAAAACAAAAAAACAAACAAGCTTAAAACCATTTTCAATTTGAGATTCCACCTCGGAGGTTGTGATATTATTTTTTTTTTCGTTTCCATTTTACCTTTTGTACGAGCATACATATTTTACGCGTTATCTTTTGTACAGCAGTTTGTATCATGTATTATGTGTGTATAATGTTATATATATATATGAATAGTAGTGCTTAATTTATTCGGCGGCGTAATATAAAAAATATATATATATATATATATATATTTATATAATATATAATAACGGTCTTTCTGTATATATAATACGAATGTATATAGTATAGAAGATTTTATGTCCCGAAACTGTATATTATGGATACCCTACGTATATTTTTGCAAAACGATTTCAGAAAAGGATTTATAAGATACAGCATCGTCGGGGCAGGTGAGAAATACACCCAACAAGAGACCGTTATAAGTTATAACTTATAGATTTGGGAGAGAACTCTGCTTTTTCGTTTTTATTAATAGGAAATAGGTAGGTCGTATGTATACTTATAATAATAATAGGGAAACTTGATAAAGGTATGACATATTTTTAATTGACTAACTGCGGCCAGCTAACACGCTGGCGGCGATGACGCCGCAGGAGAAACGGCTGCCGACATCAGCAAAACACCGTATTTGCGCCGCATTATTATTATTATTATTATTTTTATTATTATTATCTCCCCGGGGCCCGAAAAGCGAGATTGAAATATTGTCCGAAAAAAACCCCAGGTTTTCCAGTGCGCGCATGTGGTTTTCGTATATATATAACGTTATATAGTATGGCGTTGACACGTAAATATAAAAACGGGGAAAAAACTATTTTATTATATACACGTATAATATACGCGTAGGTTATATATATATATTATATACAATATACATAGATAGAGGTACCTACACCAAAACGAAATTATCGCGTGCGCTCGAGCCTTGAGATGGTAATTCGATTTTCACACCCAAAATGTATATACACATATTATATATATATAAGTATAGGTACCTCTCTCTCATACATATTATACATTATGTAATGTTGTTTGTCCGGCGTAAAACCTCTGGGGGATTATCCTTCGGATTGACCAAGCGTCGGGTTGGTAGGTACCTATACTTTATTATATACACCGCCGCACAGAGGAAAGGAAAAATATTTATTTTATATTATTATTATATAATATAGGATATGGTACCTTCGACGCAATGATAATAATAATAATAATTATTATTATTATTATTAAATACACCGTCCGGAACATCAGATATAATCTCAGAAGTCGATCGACCGCGTTATATTTAGGTATATACATCTCGAGCTATCGGTGCCGAAGCTTCCGTTTCAGTGATAAACGGTAGTGATTTTGGAGAAGAAACGGTTAAACAATCTAACGTATGTATATGGTCTACTATACGAAGAACACGCAAAATGATACCCAGAAACATACTTTTATCTCGTATACCGCCTGCGCATCACTGGTGGCGGAAAATTCTCGCCTCTAGTAAAACTTTTCCTGACCCGCTCACGCGATAAGTTCGTCCATCGTCCGTCTTACTCTCTCCCGCAGCTATATTATTATATTATATCCATCTCACTTCTTCTCCCGTGTACCCTAGACCTCTAGCAAGCTCGTCGTTCTCGTCGCTCGAACATCTAATATGTGCGCGCACGACGAAAACTTTCCGGTCAAACTTTTTTAATAATTCGTCCGGCGAGCAAATGTGCCCCTGTATAGTCTAGACAACACTTCAGTATAATAGTCGTGTGCACCCTTTCGGAATCTCCGCTTTTCCACTTCCAACCTCCCATCCCTGTGCGCCACCCCTCACGTATATAGGTCTACAACACACCGTACACAACTTATAGGTACACACACACACACACACACACACACACACACACACACATATATATATAAAGTGTTTGCCATCGATGGAGCAAGAATGATTGCCACACGTTAAGGATTCTATACATGTGTATGACCCGTAATAGATATTTGCTTTACAAAGTTTAACACTTTGTACGATTTTACCGATCCTTGCCACCGCAGCACACTTCCGGTCCGAGTCACGTCTGCGTCTATATCCTCTTTTTTCCGCACACTATCATGACGTATTTTATTGGTCGCGGATAATCGCCACTGCTGCCACCGCTGCCACCGCCGCCACCACTGCTATAGCGTGTGTGTCATCGCGCTATCGGACAAGAGTGGGAAATCATTCAGCAGAACGCTGAATTAGAACTTTGATTGCGAGCTTTAGATTGCGAGTGATTACACTCGTGGTTTTTAGAATGCATTACGTTTGTAAATTGTTGTGACGATAATTTTAATTTTCCGAAAACGTACACGTAGATCTCGTTTGGATGTTTGTAAAGTGAATAATAATAATAACATTGCAATGTGACGAGGCGAAAAAAATACAGAGTAATAATTTTACCACGGCGGCTGGCACGTGGCCGCATACATCAAACGACTCGAACTATGTAATAATAATATATATACTAATATACTCGCTTCGTAACCTATATACATACTATGTGCTTGTGGTGCAGCGTGCGTGTGTATTTTTGCAGTAAGAATACATATATATATATATCGCAAAAAAAATAAGCGTTTGCCTGTGATTAGGTGTAAATTATCAGTTACGACTAGATGCGCTGCGCTGCACTGCTGAATTTTAGTGACATTAGTGCAGATAATAATAATATTTAATACAAATTATGTGCTATGGCGAGTTAGGTTTGGCGAATCTCAAATCGGTTTCAACGTGTATGTTATAAAAAAACATTTTATACAATTTTCTGTTTATCGGTTTAATATTTTACTCGGATCTTAAATAATTTTTTTTGAGTTTTAGAACACTTTTTTCTTTCAAATAGCTATTTATTAATTCAATCGTTTAGCTTAATCACCTCTTTGAACAAAGAAACACCACCGAATTAAATCCATAGACAATTAAAATTGTCACCTAATATCTTTTTATCTCTCTACTTTATCCGAATTACATCAACCTGCAGGTATAACTGTAATATTAATGAAATACAATTTCACGTGTATACCGCAGGGCGACGTGTGTTTGTATTTTCGTCAACCACATATTTTTTCCTTTCAAAAAAACATTCATACTCCTACGCTAGCTCTTATTTGTTTTTTGACACATTCAAATGTGTCACTTCACGTTAGATTGCTTTCGGGTTTCACTACACTATATTATTTTCCCAACATTTTTTTAGTCGCGCGCTCTTGGAAACAAGTTTCACGATAATTTCAATCAACTCTCCCAGAAAATATCCATTATTGTGCACCTCAAAAATAATATTTCCGTGGATTTAATTTTCCCGGAAATAATAATAATAATAATAATAAAACAATATTTATATTTTAATCTAGCTTTAATATCACTAGATCAGCCACTAGGGGACTACTGTTATGGATAAAAATAAATTAAAAATGGCATTATAATATATTATTAATATATTAAACTCACGCGCGCGCGCGCGCACACACACACACACACACACACACACACACACATATGCTACGTACACACACTCTCTGAAATATAAAAGTGTAAAGCCGATGTGGGGATGGATAGGGTAAAATATATTTTTATTAGACTTTAACCCCGAACTTAAACTCCGATGTTTACTATAAAACACGGGCGTGTCGCCTTCGCATCTAAAATGTTGTCTACATGGCTGAAAGTCGTAAAAACTAGAACCGTGCCCGCCCGACTCGGAGGTTTTACAACAGTGTGCGATTTTACCATCGTAAAAACGCAGAAAAAAAGTATCCAACCGTTACGATGGTCTTTACACCATACACAATAGAATATATGTATACATGTGCATGCATATATAGTGCATACATATACATATTGATAGTGTATATGTATAAACTTATAAGCTTAATGATATTAAAGCCAATTGGTTCCCAAACATGGTTACGATATAGAACTCACAATAATAATTACGACCGTATTCGGTCCTATATTATAACTCGAAATAGTCGTATATATTTCTCGCAATATTCGTCAGTCCGTTTATTTGTGTTTTGAAACGCATTTTTTTTTGTTCAAGTTCAATAATTGTGTGTCACTGTATATAAAAATGCTTTACTGATGAAAATAATATTGTAATACTTATATATTGTTTAAAAAAAATTATTTTACTAACGTTATGCTTTTGATACAATTGAATATTATTGTCTAATTAAATTATTTCTATGTGCATCGTCAAAAGTGTAAAACGGGTCATTAGATCGTTCCGCTTATTGTTATATTATATACCCTAAAATACAATGTTTGAGTATCGTCGGTAGTATTATGTCATTATGTCATTATACCCATCAATTAAATATTTGTAGTAGTGATAATATAATATAATATTATTTTGGCAAAATCGATTTGATTCTTAACCACTGATTAATGGGCTAGGCATAATAATAACAATACAATTTACAGCATAATATACTCGGTGGGCCGTTATACTCCGATTGCAGAATGTCGTGTTGGCAAAATGTTTTTTTAAAAATATTTATCATGTATCATAGCGATGATCGTAGACAATTTTGTAATAAAATATTAGGATTATACGCTTACCATGGATTTATAACGTCTAAAAATAAAAAAAATTGTTTAAACGGCCTTATTAAATTGCTTTCTAAATGGTCACAATATAGAGTGTATGATATATTTATATAATAATGAAATAAAAAAATGTTTATCCTAATAACGAGGACTCTTAAAAATATATAATCTATTTGTAAAAATATAATATACAGAGAGAGAATGAGATAGAGAGAAGTACTTGACCGACATTGTATGACTATATCTCCACTAACGGATTAAAGTTCACACTCATGTTGATGATTTATATATTATTATTATAATTGTAATGTAGGTATTCTGATTTATACTACATGATTTGTACGTGACACAACTGTTATCTGGAATGAAAATGAAATTATATATTATCGTATAGTGTAATATTATAACATAATAGTCGTGTCCATGAAAATGTATATCATAAAACTAATTAATTCTGTTGAATTACTTAAAATTTCATAGAATTTTATCAGAAGATTTACGCGTTGAAACGAAGATGAAATTTATGTTGTTTGTACACACGAGCTATTATTTTTTGTTTTAATAATTATAACTAAAATATTAGCTCAATTAATCAAATTATAAATCTCTAATGAACTATTCATTTATTTACAGAATGCATGTCTTGAAATGTACAACCGAATTAGTTTTTAAATTTTTTTTGTATTTTAATCAATTTCACAATTAGTTTATATTTTGACCTCCTGACTGAATAAAACCCATCCACAACTCCAAGAAGTCCCATCACTGGATGGATTCTTCGCTCAAGTCTTCAGTCCCTATTTATTAATCTATTACAACACTTACGCTTATTGTAAAAATAATATATTTACAGATTGTGTAATAAAACTAATTAAAAAAAAAAAAAAAAAAAGTTTATATTATACTGTTGTATTCTGATTTCTGAAGTTTTATAAATGAGGGTAGATTAGACATTCATTTGTATAATTATTAAACTATTGATTTAACATTCAATATTTTTTGATCAAAATTTTTTACTTCAGCGAGTACTTATAAAATGTATGATGATCTAAAATAATCTAAGGTAGAATATCTTATAGTTTAAAGAAGTGTCACGTGTGAATCTGATATATATTAAAGTACGAAAATAAAATGAGAAAATTAATGTCTCACGTTTAAAATAATCACCCCGTATTAATAATTCTGCACCTATAAATAATAATGTAATTGATACAAAAATTATGAATGAAATACATAACGTCATAACAACATGCTCGTGTAAAAAGTCAAACCGCAATCACGTGATTACTGATTAATAAATCGAATTATGATCATAGTCATTTTACTCGACATGGTTTTGTCTTAAAATTGCATACAACGTGCGAGTTCGCGGGAACCACATTTCTAAATATTATTTATTAATGTATAATTTGTAAGTAAGAAGTTTACATTCACAATATTATCATCTCTTTGACGTATTTCTCCTGTATGTGCGGTAGGTAAATTGAGGCAGATACTTACGTAATAATAATTCGTTTTATAATCTCTTGGAAATTGAACACAAAACTCAAGAGAACCCAGCTCGTTGTTGTTGTAACAGCTATTATTATTATTACTATTATTAATATTATTATTGTTATTATTATTATTATTATTATTACTATTATTATTATTATTATTATTATTATTATTATTATTATTATTATTATCATTGCAGAGTCACTCGACGGTGTAGTAATACGATTTAGGGGTACTAATGTGAGTTTATCTCGTGAAATAATACAATATATTATAAGTGACTTTTCCACGCGAGGGCGCGTCTAGCGAAAACTATTTACCTATGCCGATGATGACGGGTGTGTTGACTAAAAACTTAAAACGGGTGGGTATTATAGGTTAGGGCACCTAATAGGTGCGCATTGTCTCTATAATGTATAGTTTCTGATGAAAAAATTTGGCAGAAAATCGAGGCAACGATTTGCGTGAAAAAAAATAAGGGAAGGTATCCTAGTATAATACACGTATAATTTACTTTTATATTATTATAATAATTATAGTGATTTTTATAATTTGTCTGTGGCACATATAAAGCTTATAATACCAATCCGCTATAATATATTACTTAACTACTCACTGCAAAATTCGTTCGATTATAATTAAATAATATACAGGGTGATTCGCCAAGGATGCTCACCTCTTTTTTCTTCAACAAAATGCTTTTCTTCAAAAATTAAAGTTTAAAATTTTTATAAAATATACCTTAAAAGTTAAAACCATATTTAAAAATTTCTGAAATTGTTTGTACTAAATAAAAATTGGCATCTAATTTTCAAACGAGTACCTTCCTCTTCGAATGTAAATTATTTAGCAAATATTTTTTTTCGTAAAGACGTATCAAAATCAAAATTTGAATGACTAGTTTTGAGTAGACAAGCGTGATTTAATTTGAAAAACAAAAGGTTGTATATCCACAAATCACTCAAAAAATCTCGAAAATTTGAAAATATTTCGAATTTCCAAAAAAAAAAAACGAATATTGAATAACTATATTATAGGTAAAAAATGGGAGTGAGCATGATTAGTGAATCACCCTGTATATATGTATAATATATGTACTCAAGTAGATTATAATAATATATGATATTAAATTACACAATACGACGCAACCTAGCCAGCTATAA
This sequence comes from Acyrthosiphon pisum, assembly GCF_005508785.2. Lineage (NCBI taxonomy): Eukaryota > Metazoa > Arthropoda > Insecta > Hemiptera > Aphididae > Acyrthosiphon > Acyrthosiphon pisum. The sequence goes on from NC_042494.1 coordinate 66,015,653, forward strand.
CACGGCGTTATCGACCGCCTTTTGGGATTTTTTTTTCTTACGCTTTCTCTTATTCTCTGCATATAGAAGTAGTTCGCCGTTGCTTTTTCATCTTTCACTTGCCGTGTTTCGTTTTTCGTCGCTACACATTATTATTATTTATTTCCAAACGGACTTACTGACAGACGGGTGTGGCGTATAAGTATTACTATATGGGTTTAGTATACCACCTATTATAGTCTATATGACTACATATGTATGGCGTCGGGACGTCTTGCGTGCACACACGATTGCCATAGACGGGCGCCCGGGTGTCGGCGGCGGTAGTGGTGGCGTCGACGAGCCATGCAGAGCCACCGGCAGGAGGGTGGTTATTGTTGGAGGGGATGTAGGTGATGTGTACAGTGTAGGACATGGCAAAAATGCGAATGACCTTTTTTTTCGTTTTTTATTTATTTTTTAGACAGAATTAATAGTATTGTTTTTTTTTTTTCACGAACGTGCATATATAGTGGGATAATAATATGAATAATTTAACGTTGTCTGCACGCGGAAAAAACCTGCCTCGTTCTATTATAATAATATGTGTGTCGTGTGCGCTCGTGAGTGTGCGAAAGAGTAATTTTTTGCGTTATTTTATTATTATTTTTTTTTTTTCGCCGTCATATATTATTTGCATTCGTCCGCCAAACAAAACCGGCTGCGCTTTTGAGTTTCGATCATATCTCTTGGGTCGGACACACGATGACGTAATGCGCACACATTGCAACCGGCAGCGACTTGCTGCAGGTCTGCGTGTATGCATATAATAAAATAATATATTATATTATGTTTACTACGATACTGCTCCACCTGCACCGTCTGAAAGTCGGCTATTATAGTGCAGTGTTAGTATGCGTGCGCGCGCGCGCCCGTATGTGTGTGTGTGTGTGTGTGTGTGTGTGTGTGTGTGACGACTGGTCCGTTGCCAATTTTCTGCGTCCCCTGACCTTTACAATTCGATAATAATAATAATAATAATAATAATAATAATAATAATAACACTATAACGCGTGATTTCTACCCTTACAGGGAAAAAAGTTCACGTCTACATTTCCCCTTTATTAATTATACAGTAGTTTTCAACCCCTTATGTATATACCATGGAATAAATACAATATATTATAGGTACTACAACAACTATAATATTATGTAGGACCGTATACACGATAGGTACTTATATACACGTTATCATAATACAGTTACGTGTGCTGCACTGCTGCAGTATACACACATTATTATTATTATTATTATTATTATCATTATTATTACTATCCGCCTTCTATATTATTATTTAAATATTCGTATATTACGCAATTTGCCGCCGCCACCACCTTGTATATTATGCATGTTTAGAATATCCGAAACCGGTTCGATATTTTGCCGGAATCTTTGTCAGATAAAATATTGCACACGGGCGCGGGCGGTTATAAAGTGTATTCCGCGCACTTCATTCCTACAATCCTACCTCTATAGTCGTAGCAGCAGTATTGTAGGTGTTTCGATCATCAGCCGAGATCCAAAATCGCGATAATGGTATTTGTACATTTCGAAGAAAAAACAATAATCGTAAAATGCACATTATAGCGAATATTATGTTACTCGAACAATGAATATATTTTTTTGCTTGAATTTTTTGCCTGCTTTTATTGACGAGTCTCCGAAACAACGGAATATTTACCTTTATGGTGTATCGTAAATATTAGTTGAAACGTGACAATCGATAACTAATAATATTAAAACTTATCCGATCTCCACCAGGTATATAATATTATTACTCAAGTCAAGGAGAATTTAGTGATAAATGAAAGCAATAAAAATATGTTCCCGATGAAAAAATATTTGAAGAACTATAATGCGATTTTGATGTTGGTTATAAAATAATATATAAGCAACTGATAAATACCTATCCGAGTGCCAATTATTGTTCTGTAGCATATCCAGAAATAAAAAAAAAAAAACCCAGATGAAGATAGCTAGGAATGAAGCATCAAAAAAGAGAGTTGAATAATGTTCATTTGAGCTTTTCGACAATTAGTGTATGGTTATAATTTAAAAGATATTTATTTTGGTGGTCGTGATAAATAATTTTCGACGTAACGTTTCAATCAAAACAAAAGTCAAAAAGGGAAGTATAATTTTACGAGGGAACAAAATTGTTTTTAAAAATGACCACTTTATTTTCAATACAATTACCGCGTGGTACAGTACAGTTATTCCCTAGCTATAAAAAAAGGCTCGTCAAATACACACGGGATTTCGTTTTAATATCTTTGTCAGTTATTTACGAAGGAAAAAATATTCGTTTTAAATATTATTATTTATTACCGTGCATCTATTAAAAAAATGTCCTTAGAATAAATACGTTTAACAATGGAGTTTTGTTATCTCGTACTTTTTACGATCTACAATATTGTATTATCTTTGCCATTGTACTATTCTAAAATAATATTATTATATAGCTGTTCGATATCCTTTCAGATCTTTATTTTTTTCTGAAATAAATAAACACTTATGCACATACATATTACGAGTTATGACCTTATGGCTTTTACGAATAGATATTTGTATATTATATATTATAGCATAATGTTATACAACAGTTTTAATTTGCATCAATTATTCGTAGAGTGTAAATTCACAGTGCGGGTAATAAGTTAGAGCAAGATAGATATATAGTTATCATAGGTATCACTTATAATTATATGTACCTATAATACCTATAGTTAATACTTTATTTTCTTATGATGCACCTAATATCATAATTTGAATAACGCAAAAAATATAATATTAATTATGTTTGTTTATTAAAATGTGTGGTACCTAACCTACACGTTAGTAGTCTAGAGTTGTATAACGTGCATGTTATTATACAGCGTAAATATTTATTAATAATCAACAAGTGGGATTAATTAACCAATGACCAAGGCTCGGGCTGAACATAAAGTTTAAATGTTTTATCTTTCTTTTATAATATAATAATATATTAGTGGTCAACGCTTATCTTTGATTTCACATATAAAACAAATTGTGTTTCGCGAAAACCGCTAAAACGATTAATTTTTTATAATATTTTACAAACACACACGACGTATTGGCGTGGTGTATAGAATTATCAAATAGGTGTATAATATTATAATATTATCTACCCAATTAATAATATAATTAGTTACCTAACACATTTTTTAAGCGTTGTAACTTTTAAAGAATAAACCTATTATATGTAAATGATAATAATATTATATTCGTCATGGACACTCAGCGAATTTGTATAACCTGTGTTAAACAATTTCGACCACAACACGACTCTCTACGTAGGTACCTACAATGGTAGATAAATATTTAACGATAGGGTTGTTATATTAACTGCCGCAGTGGCCCTAATTATGTGCATCCTTTCTATGAACCGCACACAGGGATCCAAGTGTTAATCACCGAGATAGGTACCGGTGACGTGAAGTGCTGTGCTACGTTTTAAAGGGCGTACCAGCTGCCTGTATAAGAGAAACAGTTAGCAGGGTAGGTATAGTCCCAAAATAATATTATATCAAATTAATTGCCTACTGCAGCAGTTATAGTTTAGTTGTCTATATAGTTATTGTTCATCGGGATTACCATCCGGCAAACTGTAGGTCCATATACAGTGGATATATTAATTATAATATAATTTATGCATAAGTATTTACAGGATGTATCCGGAGAATTTTACGGTTTGAATAACAATATTTAAAAAGTACACAATTGTCAGACACGCCAGATACACCCTATATATATGTGTAACAGTATAATAAGATATTTCGACATCAATGTTTGCCAGATTGATAATATAATATAATAGTCGTCAGTTCGTTTATAATACTAATATATTACACTCGATAGCTTTATTATTGTTATGTGCAATGTTTGGATTTCGATAAAATATCTCAATGGTTTTGTTTTTCATTCTAAATTTCGGTGGGATTAAATATTAGTTTTTTTTTATCTTTACACCGGCATAATATAATATAATATACAACATTTTAAAGTCTGAAGGTGTTATTGAATTTGATTTCGACTATCGACTAAAACCGATAGAAGTACATTATTTCGTGTAAAACCATTTGTTGCATTCTACAAACTCATGTTGTTCAACATGATGTGAATACTACTAAATTAATATTTCAAACATATTTGAAGTTTGCGTTTTCATTATAAATTCTCGTGTGCAGTAGATAACGTACCTATAGTATGAATGAGATCGTGTGGGTTTATTATTATACGCTTTGTTTAAATCTAAAATCCTCATTAACTGTCATAAACATGCTACACACGTAAAGTTATTAATGATAAACCTTCTATAATAACTAGGTGAAATTAAAGTAATGCGATACAAGGAATTATTGTCCGAAACGTTTTGTGTGGAAAATTTAAATCATCTCATCATAGAAATAAAGGAAGGGGAAAACGTATTTAAAATTATACGATACTGCTCAAATTTGATTATTATAACTGATTAAATGTAATCATTTATTATTTTAAATGGATACAATACAATTTACGCTGCACGGCTCTACGATTAATCAATTATTAGTTTTACATTACGGTTGCGCCGAGAGTTGGAAATTAAATTAAACAGTAAATATTGATAAAACTCGTTGTCACTATAACTACAAAGGCTTATATAATAAAAAAAAATAAAAAAATACCGGCAGTGAAGTTAATTAATTAACAGAGGATAATTATTCTGTAATAACTTTTTGTTTGTACACATTCAATCGTTGAGCTATAATTATAATATAATGTTTAAGTGCTGATAAGTATGATTTAACGGTTTTATAACATTTAACATATTTTACACATTACAGTAATATTATATTATTGTAACCGGATGTAGGTACTATAATAACAGTTACCATTCATTCATGTACAAATTATATTTTATTCAAATTATTTTTTTGAGTCAAAGCTCTAACCCAGTACAAATTATTCATATAACCGTTTCTGATTCCCGGCAGATACACGCAGATTAATATACGGATTAAATGTCATCAAATTAATTATGGTGTCTTCAGCGGTCGTATTATTTTGTGTACTAATGAATTTTAAATACGAATCTTTGCCAAATAAAATGAAATGCTTGTAGTAGCGTGTAGTCACGGAAAATCGTGAGAGGGAGCGAGAGAGAGAGGCGTACCAAAGACAATTCTAGATCAATACACCCTAATAATAATGATTGCGCTCCGAGATACAATATACATATTGTAGAGACTCTTGTTCGTCGATAAGGGTGGCTGATACGCCGAGAAACAGCTTCAGCTTTGTTTGTTTATTAACTGTATTATACTGCAATAAGAGGGGACGCCGAAAAATTCCCTTTTCCACAATTAAAATGTTCCAATAAAATTATTTATCGAAATAGAATGAATGATGACAATGGCTGGGATATTGAAAAAATACTTTACTCACGAAACGTTATTACTAATAACTTATTGGTATGTTATACTTATCTGTATATAGAAGCTGAACGTTTTTTCAATTATATTAACGCTAGGTTAAGAAGAAAATAAATCGACTTAAATGAAAAAGAACCTATTTAATCAATGACTCTATAGACTTTACGTTAATAACATTTGTCGAGTATACCAATAAACATATATGTATACCTAAACTGTATAGAGTATTCAGTATATAGTAGGTATATAGTGTGAACATTGTTTGCTTTCAATGAAAGTTGTGCCTTCATTATATATATATAAATATATATTATGCTGTTATACTTAACTATAACGTTTGTCCGACGAGAGGAACGCACTATAAAAAAATAAAGATGTTGTTAAATTACGAAAACGTAACAAGTGCAGCTTGCTATTACGACACACCTCGAGATTTATTAATAAATAACCCGATGTTCTAAAGTCAACGATGACAGTTATTATTACGAGCGTTTGGGGCCACTGCTGCGAACATTAGACGACCGTTTTTCAGTCGGATTAACAATAATTTCGTTTATCGTCGGCGTTCAACTACACACTTAAGCGTCTTTAAACTGACGACTGCGAAGATCCTCCGTTGAGCAAATATAGTACCTATATACGACATACTAAAATTACCTACGTCATTCGCTGCTAACAATAATCTCTCGTTTAAGCTTGGTAATAACCACTGTTCTGTACGTATATACTTTATTTATATATGCCTACTGCAGATTTTGTTTATTAAATAGTAAATTTAGTATCTATCCATCAGCTGCTATTATAGGTAGGTTCATCGTACATGGGAAATGATTATCACCTCTCTATATACAACGTTCTCCGCGAGCGCCTCAAAACCATAACGAATCATTAAATATACAAAGTCGATGATAAACGCGAATTATCACGTGGGCGAACCTAACACCACTACGTAGTTAAAACAGTGGCATTATTTTTGAGGGAGTGAGAATGGTCATTTTGCTCTACCTCATCTTACCCAGCCCTGTAGGTACGGGTCTGTTTTGAGCTAGTTATAGCCGCTCGCCGTTGAAACGTTTCGTTCTAATATGTAAATAATTATAATGTACTATATATAATATACCAACTCCTAAACTTTGGTAATAAAAATATGTAGGTAAATAATTAAAGGTTCCCCAACCGAATCTATTACACATTTGTGAAAATAGGGCAAAGTCGAGGAAACTATTAAGGTGGCCTATATACAATTATAAGTATTTATTAAGCCATTCACGTCAATTTTTGGGCAACATTCTCCCAAAAAAATTCGGGAAAATTGTGCCTATGATAATTAATAAAGAAAGGATCAGGTAAACTATTCAATGTAAATTGTATTGAGTGAAATGTATGTGGGAAGTAGAGTGCGTTTTATTCTCCGGTAAAATGGGCCAGTAAAACTTTTCCACCCCCTTTCAAAAACCGAAATTTTGCCACTGTAGAGTTAGAACGAGCTTTGTTCTGATATCAATGTTATAATATTAGGTCTGTTTACGTCGGCTGTTCTGCGATTGGAGAATCAACCTGATGGGTATAAATGTATAACGAAAGTAACGAATAAATATAAGTAAATAATACGTACTACGTCTTTGCAGGTAGAATTAAAATATTTTTTTGAATTTTAAATTTTGTTTTCGGAGAGAAAAATTGTTTACATGATGTTATATGGGTACTATTTCGAATAAATGTTGCCGTTGAATAAACGGGCTTTTATTTAAGTGCGTGTTTTTACAATCGCATTTCATTGTATGACTGTATTATTAACACAGGCATACAGTAATTCAGTATTAAGCGGATTAGACAATGCCACTATTGTTTACATTCGTGCTGCTGCTGGCGCGCGTTTCTATGAAATTCTAGTTATCAAACGCAAACAGAAACCTTGCGCCCAGACTAATCCTTTCATTTGCACCATCGTTGTTATATAAATATACGATTTTCGTCTGGCAGAGACGGATGTACAAAAATATGTAAAAACAAAACTCGCCGCGGGAACATGCGTATAATTAATGCGAAATTATTATCAAAAATAATATTTTAATCGTCGTGACTCGGATCCGTGACGGAACAACAGCGTATTATTATTATTATTCTAATATACTGATCTGTATAAATTTTATAGGTATTAGGTACGTCGTGTAAACATTATGCGTCGAACCACGCGCGAGGTAATAATATTACCTACGCATACCACGCATAACCACGCGTGGTAATAATGTAATAACGTAGCGGTAGGCAGGTATCCTGCGGTCGTACATGGAACACGCTCGGAATCGCGGTAGCGGTAAATTGTAAGGAGGTAAATGAATTAATTTCGTCAGGCGCGTTTCCGTGGCAAGAACTTACTACCCTATGTACAATATTATGTGATATTGTATTATACATTTCACGCATACGTATAGCGCGTCGTGTACCCACATAATTTAATTTGTTTTATAATCGACTTTTCGGCGGACCTGCAGTCTTTGAATATGCTTTGATCAACGCCGTCTCTTGCACAACCCCTTAAAAACTTTCCGATCGGAACGCCGGTGGGAACTTGTTTCATTTATAGATGTATTGCGATTGGAAGAGTGAAACAATAATATTTTTTCGTTTTATTATAATACATTCTTGCGCGAGGTATCAATAACAGTCATATTATGATATTATACCATCGCAACTGATTAGTCGTTTACGTTAGGTATATAATATATTTTTTTTAAAGTAGTCAGTTATTAATTATAATATACTGATCATATCAATTGGTATATATGACATTTAACCCATGTTGATTTTCTAATTTAAGCACTATGTAAAAAAATATCGCGTTGAAGTATTATATTATTTACAATAATATCATTACCCTTCGTACAGACCGATATTATTGTATAATTATAACTTATAATTAGGGTGTTGAGCATGAAATATTTGTGTGCTACAATTTGCACCCTTCATCAAACGTAATTGGAGTGTACACTGTCATGTGATTAAATTAGTCGTCGTAGACAGTTTAAAATGTAAATTAGATTTTCTATCGATGTCTGAACATGTATGAAGTCATATTATTAATTATTATTATTGGTATAAAAGTCGCAGTTACATAATTATAGGGTGCGTGCTTATGTTAAAATGATATAATAAAAATCAGCTATTATGTATACATTTTTTTCGTCGCACACAAAAATATAAAATGTTTTTTTGAATTTTAAAACCCTACCCGTATTATATATTATAATAATATTATTTATACTTATGGTACGGTGCACGCGCTGCTTTTATCGATAGTGTAAAATATAATATAGTTTGGAATAATATATTATACATATATTATATAGTTATTGATGTCTATAATACTACCGCAGGAGCGACGGTGCATTTGCCGATTACTATAGATAACTCACCCACACGTATATATAATATAATATCTCTATGGTCGTATGTGTGCTTTATATATATACACACCTATATAATATGTGTATGCAATAAAACATAACTTATACCGACCGTATATATACAGGTACCACTACTATATGTGTGGCTGGCCGTTCAAAGTGTAACGATAAAATTCGTTTGGGGTGGTGGTGCGAGTGTGTAAAAGTTTTTACGCCAAAGTCGTATTTGCAGGTCGATCGGCTGCGGTGGAGGGTTGAAGGCTCGTAGGCGGATGTATAAAATGCCACGTACAAATACGACGCGAAACGGTCCTCGTCCTCCTAATAATATATATACCGGAAGTTTAGCTGTACATATATACGGTCGGCCGGGGATATATGTACAAAAGCGGTGGGGGACACAGAAGGGTGGTGGATGGGGGGGGGGAGGACGCGAAAGTAGGAAATGTGTCGCAATGGCGCAAAGGTTTGTTTAATCCCTTGCGGTCGAACCTTTCGGCTTTAATTACCCGTGTCCTAGGGAAAACGCGGTAAACGCTCGTTATGCTCGTCGTCGTCATCATCGTACATTATATTATAATATTGTGTATACAAACTCGATACGCCTGCGCTTACGCGATATCTTTATTATTTTTATTATTATTTTCGGTTGGTGGTTTCTTCATAGCGGCCGACGGTAGCGAAAAAAACAAAATAATAGTATATGCAATACCGCTCAAAAATTTGATATTTTCGCCATTCGTCGTAACTCCCAGCTCGCACTTAACTATTATTATTACTATAATATTATATTGTGTTATTATATTATGTACCATTATGTTTTTTTAAATTATTTTATTTAATTGCCGGAGACGGATGGCGTTTAAAGTTTTAGTATACTCGGAAACGCGTTCTCCTCGGTTTTTTCATCCCGCGCTGCTGTGTTATTTATAAAATTAAACATATACCAACACCAGTTTGAATAATACGTTTTTTTTGTTTGTTTTTTGTTTCAGGTAATTACGAAAATTAGTTATATACTATATGTAGTATGTACATTTCAGTGGTGATTATGTGTGTGATCAGGATTTGTGGACTTGTGGTAACGTACATATTATTATTACTTGCGGTGTGTTTATTTATTTATATAGTATAGTCTAATACGCATACAAACAAAATACCGTGACAGCGCACATTTGCGAGATTAAATTTTAGTTGAATTATATCGAACCGAACAATGGGACGATATAACAATATAATAAATACCTATAATATAATAATACCTACATTACTGAACAAGTAACAATAACGTGACAATAATCCTACGCATAGTTTTGTTTGGGCATATTGTACCTAGTGTAATGTGAATAATATATTGTGATTTATATTAATAATTAACACTGTGATATTACAATTAAAAAATTGATTTTAAGTGTCCCGTACAACAATACCGATTAGACCATTATACCACTGCAATACTATAAAAAGCCGTAAACGATCTATCTGAACTCGTGAGTTACAATCAAAAATACGTAAATAAATTGATTATTGGACATAGTTTTTTATTATTTTTATTGTAGGTCCTAGGTACAGGAAAAAATAAAATAAAAATACCGAATATAATAAATTAAATATAATATTATTACCGCGTGATATAGTAATATAAACTATTAAATTGAACACTTGATAAACTTTATATTTTATTTTATGACTATACGCATGAACATCATGGTTATTAGCTTTATCTATGATGGCTAAATTAATACAAACATTAGTAGCTTAAAGTGGAGAATAAAAAAATGAAGAGCGTGATTGATACGAGTGTCAATGATAGTTAAATGATCTAGCTTAAATATTATAATACATTAGTTCTTATAAATGGAGAAATTTAATGAGCAGAGTGATGATTTCAGGACTTTGCGCAACAAGTTCACAAATGTTGTGCGGGATGTTTAGATCGTCTTTTACACTTTATCAACTATACTTAACTATGATACAATGTATTGTAATATATAATAACTTTACTATATTCGGGGGTATATATTTTATTTGGCCCATATCAGCGCACTATTGGTCTACTGTCTCTCTAATTCACGTTTAAGCGCGTCACATAGTACATTTTTGTTCAGCAGAACCGATGTTTTGATAGCTTTAACAAGGCATTGTAAAAATATCGTTAAAAGTCCAACTTACAAACACACATAATGTTCTGAATATTTTAATTTTGATAAAATTCCAACTTTTTATCTAATTTAAAGCTAATAAGTAATAACGCAAGTTCAGCTAAACGCGAATTTGATTTGATGCGTTTAGGTCAGAGAGAATAAAATATATTATGCTGACATCCTCTTAAGGCACATTAAATGATTATTATGCAAAGATTTAGTATTACAATAACATGTAACTAGGTACTCATATTTGTTGTATATTATCCTCCATCTACACTGAAACATTATTAATTATGAACTAGAACATTATACTTCTCATATTATAATGTCTTGTCGACTATGTTATATATATTGTCATCAGCTTCTTATAGTATACGTTTAATTGTATTCGACGATTGTAACTGCAGTAAATGTGCAAATTATATTCCATCTTGTGCACCATCATTATACGCGTGATTCGAATACATTTAAAAAAAACGGATAAACAATATGTGCTAATAGTGATTCGATTTATTTTCCATGTATTTATTTGAAGATCACGCGTCTGTTTTTACTCTATTCTTCGTCGGCTCTACAGCAACGAGATAACCACCCGTCACGCGTAGTAGTTTTTACCGTAAGAATTATACCTATTTATAATATCATGAGGGTCGGTGTATAATATATTACCCATGTAAAAAAAAATATGTACATAGCGTGATCCAACATTTCGTTAGTGGAAAAAATGAAAGATTTGCACGAGATACAGCGACCGACGGTTCGCAGAGTGGCTGTATATGTGGTCAGAAATTTAGAAGATTTGGAGCCCCAAACAGAGCATTCAGTTTAATTCCTGAACCGAAAAAGTGGTGCAATAATAATAATAAAAAGGTTTCGGATAAGGAGTATTTAGACGAAGCTAGGACGAAAAGGAATATTATAATACACACACACACACACACACCCAAATACATACATACACTTTGCTCAACGTTTTTACCCCGTTTCCTCTACTATCATCCACAATCCTCGCTTTTTCTCTGTCCTACATTAATTAATGGCCGGCTAAAAAGGGATCATTTCGGCGTGTATTCGAAAACCTCGCCGGTGTATATTATATAATATGTACCTACGTTAAATTAGTATTGTAAAGCTTTAGCGCAGACAGTAGTAGCAACAGTAAAGTCGTATATTTAGTAACTACGCACTCATACCTACCTACTGACTATGTAGTAGTATAGCGTAGTAGGTAGTAATAAAAGTCATTTTTAATCTCCGGCTGTGTACAGTGTGTATACGTATAATAATAATGTGAACAAGAAGTCACGGTAAACAGTAAAAGAAATAAACTGATTTGAGGAAAATTCACACAGAAAGTCCAAGTGATGTAACTACACATATTATATTTTTACAACAAATTAAATTCATATTCGGTAATATATCGTAGGTAATTAATATAAATATTATTCTATTTAGACGCAATAATTTTATCGTCGATACCTTATTATTTTTTTAATCATATACAATGTGGTACAATATGCATGAGTGATTAATAGAATAATAAAAATAAATATCAATTTGTTGAAAAACCTACCAGCATCAGCACTTCGGCTGGTGTTTATATTATTTATATATTTTTATATCTATAGCTAATAGCTATGTATAAAAATGAAAGTTTCTTTGGGATTTATTGATTATTTTTTCAAACAATATATGTTCCTGTATATTTTGGCTCACGAAAATCGAATATTATTTTTTTGTGGTTTTAATTGTTTCCATTAGTTACAGATAATATTATTATTATAATTAAAATATAAGTAGAAGTACCTATGGCTTAGAAAAAGTTTTCTGATATAATAAAAAAAAAAAAAATGTACAAATCTGCAAATAGGTACTTTATGAACACAAATATTACACTAATTGCTTTTATGATTTAATTTCTTAATTCTGGACATATTTTTTGTGTGAACACTAAACACATAATGTGGGATACTATAATTTTAACGATATTGGATTTATGACGGCTTTAAACATGTGTTAAATCTGTTTTTATGTTTAAATCAAAAATACGTCCTGAATAATAATTAATAGGGTCCGGATTTTTATGCAAATGCATATTCTTCTACATTTGACGTATAATAATTCTTATTAAATATCTTGATGTTTCGTAAGACGTAGATTCTACTGTAAATTTTTTTTTTTTGCATATTTTTGCATATTTGCATCAAAATGCATAATAATTGCATATTTAGGAGGAATTACATAAAATGTGCATATATTTTAATAAATAATTAATAAAATATTTTAAATTGTACTTAGAGTTTGATATACATGCCGATTTTTCCCGATCGCCGACGTTCCTGACAAATAATTCGACCGAATAAAAAAAAATATTTTATTTTACCTATTTATATTATTTAATGATAACTCGATCAAAAATGAATTTTCGATAATTCTATCAAATTTCCAATGCATAACAGACACTATCACGTATCTAGATAAATCTGGTGTCAATCTTGGAAATAGTCTAGAATTGGCTCAAAATGTAGAGAATAAATTGAGAGAAGGAAGACGAGGTATTGAATTTGTTAAAGTTAAACTATCGGAAGTATTATCAAAAAATCCCGGATTATCACAAATAAAAAAGATTCCGAAATTATAAGCGGAGACATAAGAAACGATGATGAAGACCTTGCAGAGTTATCACCAAAAAATATTTCTTGTTTCAAATACGCACCCATTGTGTCAGCAGACGTGGAAAGGAGTTTTTCGAAATACAAGGTGATGCTACGCGACAATCATAGAAGTTTTCAATTTGATAATTTAAAATCACATTTTGTTATATCATGTTGGTACGCATTCAACAATTATTAATTAATACACATTTTTATGCTTTATACATATTTAAAAAAATGATATTTAAATTGTATTTTGTTTTCACTTAATACTATATTTTTAAAATTTTTTAAAATTTTGAATTTTTAAACAATACATTTTTTTGCATATTATTTGCATATTTTTGAATTTTTTAATGCATAAATATGTGCATATTTAACAAAAATGTTTGTATAAAAATCCGGGCCCTAATAATTAATAATAACAATAATTTTTCATTTCTTAATTTTTAAAAAATGAAAAATTATAAAATTAATCATTGTAATTGTATTTGTACAATATGTATGTATTTTCAACTGAAACTAAACGAAAAAGGGTAGAAATAGTATACCATATACAGGCTGTATCATATGTCATTGTACGCGGGGTTTTTTAATGATTATGGATCGATGTCATAGAATTTCGTTAAAACGATAAAAACTTGTTTATTTATTTTTAACCAGCAATTTTTTTATAATTTTTAAATTTTTAAACACGTAGGTGTACCTATAGCAAAATCAACTTTATTTTTTCAAATGGTAACTTCTATATTTATAGTATTATTAATGGATTCTGATAGAGATTTTTTTTCTGAAAATTTTGATAGTCAAATCATCAATTTTTGTTCGCTAGTTTATTAACTATGGTCCTCTAAAATTTAGTAAAATATGTATTAATACTTTTAATAATTGAAATACTTGGTATAAGTTTAATTTACAAGAGCTAAATGCACCTACCAATATAGAGAATTTATGGTTCAAATTTCAAGTTATAAAAGTTAGTAATAAGAAAAATTATTTAGCTTTTGTAAATTAAACCTATATCAATAATTTCAATTTCAATTATTAATGCATATTTTACTATACTTTAGAGGACCATAGTTAATAAACTACTAAAATTGATGATTCGACTCTCAACATTTTCAGAAAAAAAAGCTTTACCAGAACCCATTAAAAAATATAGTAGTTACCTACTATTTGAAAAATAAAGTTGATTTTGCTATTAGTACACCTGCGTGTTTAAAAATTTTGAAATTATTATAAAAAAATGACATGTTAAAAATAAAGATACACTTCTTTTTTCGTTTTGACGAAATTGTATGTCATCGATCCATAATCTTTAAAAAAACCCGCGTACAATGACATAAGATACACCCTGTATAATATTAGCACCTATAAACTATTTGTTAACTGAAAATATCTCTTAGCGCATGTGTCTTCTCATGTAAGACTGCAAGAGTGAGAGACAGGAAATCATTTTTATAAGTTGGTTTGACTGTTTGAGTAGTTGTGTATGCGGTTGTGGAATTTTCGGTACTTCTTGTTTTTGTTTTACCACTTTTTTTATATCGTGGGTATGTGCAGGTCAGTATGCGGGGAACTAGGGAATCGTTGGCGATAAGGTCTATGTCCCCGGCACCGCCCATTGAACATGTGTTTGTCCGGATCGGATATTCAATGTTTTTATTTAGCATGTCCCTAGCTGGCACCGCCCAAGGTAAATCGCTAATAACTTAGGAATGAATCGAGCACAAACGAAAGGAATTGCAGCACAAACCAGCACAAACGGAGAACAAACGAAAGCCCTGGGTTTAAAGTCCAAATAACGAATGGGTGGTGTCGGGGACATGGACCTTTGGCGATGAGACGGAGTATTGTTTAATACTAGAAGATTTGGATCGTTGAAGTATGTGATATTTTGGCTGAACCCAATAGCTGAATACCGTAGGTCTGGATTGGTTTGAGGAGTAAGTCATGGGTGGATATTTTTTTTTGATTTAAGGTTGAGTTTAGATGGTTTGTCAAGAATGTGACGAAGAACAGTGAGTCTTTGGTTAAAAGATAATCTAATCATGTGTTTATGTTTTGCTCAGGTTAGTATTTTGTCAAATTGTAGGCCTAAGTAAACTTGACACTGTCTGAATGACAAATAAGTAAACTTGACACTGTCTGGATGACAAATAAGTGTATAATTTTATGAGACTGGTGTGGATTGTCGTTATCGAATTGTAAAATAATTTGATTTGATTTGTTTTCACATTTTAACACGCCAATGACAATAGATTATTGATGACACACCCTTAGTAATAATATTTTTTTATTTTTCTGTGACATTGTAATGCTACAATACTTGTGCATTCACTATATTTTAGTTATATTTAACATCGGGCGATCATATTTTGTTTATAATTGTTAATTTTTTTTTTTTTTTATGGTCAGATTCTGGAGGTTATTATATTAAATAAATTGTATTATAGCTTATGGAGGAGAATAAAATATAGTACCATCTGACCATTTCATACTAAATACTCTATATAAATAAATATTTATATTAGATATATTCTTACTTATTAATAATTTTTTGATTTATAAATAATATATTTAACCTCGATGCCATTTGGTTTGTATTAAAATTATTTTTTTACCAGATGGTTTCGTACAAGCTACAGAATCACACTAGGAATTTTCGTTTGGAATAAGGTTTTCATCCCGATTATGACACACGCGTTTATTGATTCTCCTGCGGGGTTGCTATATATATAGAAAGATAAGTTAATTGCAGTTATTAATGTTTTTTCAATAATTTTTCTATTGGTTTCGGTTGAATATACTTCTGGGGAAAAAAAATATACGATTTAATCGAGCCAAATCTGCAGTATAATACAATATAAATGTATCGTTATATTATTATTATAATATAAATACACTCAAAGTTCCATCATCATACTATCGAATTATATGTTTTTGTAGATTTTCGAATTTTTTCTGCTTTTACAAAATATTATATTATTATATTCTAAGATAACTGCAATATCGGGTATTTTTTTCAAAATGATAATTTACTAGGTATACTCATACAACAGTCATGTTTAATCTAGTCGGAATATATTCGTTCGATCGGTTGTGGGACGTCATCATGGATAAGTTGTCCATATTTGACTTAATTATAGTGTACTATATAGCTGTATTATAACGTTCACTAAATATTATTATACAGTCGTCGCAGTCCGTTTTTTAGTCGTATTATTTTGAATATAAAACACTCCGTCGGAAGATGCTATGTCGTTTGTGTCCTGCAAGTCTACGCCGGGTGCGTTTGCTCGCTCATTTTTCAGCGGAAAACAATAATGCAACGAACGTGCGTCTCATGAGACATTATTATGATCCGCGGCGTACGAACGGCGTGTATCGGATTGCCGTAACATACGAAGTCATATTTTGTAATATATTTTATTAAATTATGTTTAAAAAAAACAACGATGTGACCGACGACCGACGACCGCCGCGGTTTCCCACGGTTTCTCCTGGATCTTCCGACGCGAACGGTAGTATTGCTGGTACATGGTACCTATCTATGTGTATATGAAATACTCACTTTATTATATACGAGTGACGTATCCATCCATATTATATTTTATTATAATATATATATATATTATATATGGTTAGGTATGGTAATAATATAATATTATGTGTGTCGCGCGCGACCGGTGTGTGACCAAAAAGACGAGGTACGACCCCTTCCCTCATTAGCCTTCACCGCGACCGACGTGGTGGGACCCGCGATGTCCGCTGCAGCACAGCCACAAATAATAATAATAATAATAATAATAATAATAATAATAATAATAATAATGCAATATCGCGTAGAACAAACCCGGTCGACTTTCACGTGTCATGCGCGTTGATATTGTCGTATAATATAATACCTACGAGACGTTGTCGTGATAATATACTATGATATTATAATAGTCGTCTAATAAGCCATCGATTGAACGTTAATCGTTATAATATACTAATAATAATTTAATATAAACGGGGATCCATTTAACTCAGAAGTAAGATACTCATATATTTCAGAAACTATTATTACGTTTATGAAAATATTTTTCAAGTCATTCAAAAACAACATTTTTCTAAAAAAATATATTTTGTTATTATAATTTTGTCATCATTTTTGTTTTTTAAATTTTAGATATATCTATGAAAATACAATTCTGGACAATAGAGTCCAGATAGTTATTAGTTAAACGATTTCCCCTCCACTCCTCACATCTAAACTTTAAATACTACTCGTCCAAAATTCAATTTTCGTGCATTGTAGCATTCCAAAAAATTATCTTTGGAAAAGGGAGTTAAGAATGCATAATGACATATTGTGATAAAAAAAAAATTAAATTAACATTAATAATTATCAAAAATATTTTTAAAAACTTTAATGGTTTGAATGAATGTCTCTTACGTGTTAAAAAAATCACCAGGTATAATAGGTACTCATCGTATTTCGGAGTCTTTGAGATCATATTACAACTTACAAGTATTATATCATAATTGGTATTGTATATATGTCGTGTACCTATAAGTACTGCACTTATGTAGTAGTAGACAACTCCAAACGACATTTGACCTCAATATAATAGCATAATATTATAAATTATAATAATATAATGGTGATAATAATTTATATTATACGATAGACCCGCACGCCGTCCGACCGTGGAACAAAAAAACGAATACCGCCCCCACTGCCACCACATAAGTCCATCCTGTGTTCAGGGAAAAGGGGGGTGGGCCCGTAGGCGTTTATAGTTTTCTCCATGAGGGCACCTCTCGCCATTCAAGCGCAATTAAACCGTTTGATCCGACGTCGGTGGCGGATACGGTTCAAATTAATGAGCAATGACGTTTGTTAGGTGTTTTTTTTTATCGTCCGTGACGAGGGTTATGCATTTAAAATTGAAAGTATAACCAAATAGGAGTGATCGAATTTTAAAAAAAAATGTCCTGAGTTTGTACGTCCTCTGTCCGCAACAAGCAATTAGTAATAATATGTCCACCGTTTACATTATTATCGGTAAATTATCGTCTGATATTGCAGTCATCAAATTGTCGTAGTGAATCTACACAGGATTTTACACATAATATTATTATAATGATGTACAATACCATTTCCTTTTACAGTTATTAAAACAATATTGTTCGGACTGTCCATAGCGTTGACGCTATCGTTTTTTACTATATAATATTATGATAATAATACTTTAAAGTGATTCTAGAACTTCTTGACAGGAAGTCGAAAACATTTTTTTCACAAGCTTTTTTCACTCGTTTATAATATACTTACATGACTTCGTAATGATTTCACATACTGTAAGCACGTTCGGCGTATTGCGTACCAAAATTAATTTTAACATAATATTATGTTTGTTCGTGTCGTACATGATATATAATATAATTATCCTCTAGATAATATGAATAATTATTTTCACCATATATATACGATTATATTAACGACGTATATTTGGTTTATTAAATATGTGTGCTTATGAAAATCTGAAAATGGAGAAGTTTAAAGTGTCTAATTTATTTTAGTTGAACGCTTCGAGGTGGCTTATAACTTTTGTAAGTAATGCGTATATATGCGGTAGTGTACGGCGCGAATGAACGCGATTTAATGTACACATAAATCATAATTGTAAGTTCAATCAAAATGTGTAAATATATACATTTGAGGGGGACTCTACACATACCTACATAATATTACTATCGTTATACGCAAGTAACGCGAACTTGATCTCTAATAATAATATATTTTGTGCGTAGGTATAAAGTCAATCGTGCGCGCAAGAATATTTTACGCATAAATTATTATGTAAGCACACATATTATTAAAATATAATAATATGCAGAAATTAAAATGTGACACATAGGAACTCGCATGCGTTAGTATAGAGATGCGATAATGACATAGTGTTAACATAATTATATACATATTATAATTATTACAAGAAATATGAAATTATTAAAGTTCGTTTAGGCGGGGTGATAGGTAGATACTGCGATTCAACGGATAAGTTTCAATTAATAATCCATTCATAACGATTTTTTTTTAACTCTTAAGCCTGTAAAAATAAATCGTATTTAAAAATCAAACGATTTACTGTCAAAATTAAATGCTGTCGTTATTATTGTGTTATAACAGTACTTATAGTACCTATACATTGAAATGATAATTACACCTTATTATGATTCACTTCATTCATGAAATACACCGTGAAACGTGTTGTTCTTAATGTACTTGCGACTATAATTAATGAATATTACATTGAATTTATATTGTGTTTACAACCAGCGCCGTTAGTAATAATTATTGTATTGAGCAGTGTATCAGAAGTGTGCAAATAATATTGGCTCCGTAAAAGTTATTTTCTGTTTCCTTTATCAATATGTTCTTCGATCCCCTCGTTATGTCATGCCAGCAATCTATCATAAAATGTGTAGACAGTGTGAAGGATGAAAATATTTTCTCATATTTTTTTTTTTTTTTTGAAGTACGAACTCGGCTGCAGCTGGCGTATAAACATTATTTTTTGTATTGTGTTTCACTGTTTTCGCGTTATTCGAAATAATTAGTGATTATTATTTGCACATTATATAGAGGAAAGAAAATTCGTTTTCGATAATAATTATTCTTGTTGTACAGATCAATATAATATTTTCATTCGAATGTTTGAAAATATGTATTTCATAGACACATTGCCTTATACCCATAATATTATGCATCCACTACACCATCTTAGAACAGGTCACAAAATATCATATAATAGTAGTATTACTATAATTTATAATATATTTTATAAATTTATAACCTAACAAATTGTGCGATAAACTAATACGACAACAGCAGTAATCGAATAATATTAGTGTCTTTCTTTGGTACCTCTAGGTAATCGTATTCATGACAAAATAAACAGGCATGATCGCTAGATTACTGCACGCATATTTTATACATATATTATAATTCCCCAGACTTGGAAGAAACTCTTATATCATAGAAAAAAATGTTATTCACATTACAATTACATAGGAATTTTACTGTTTTTGCCATGTCTGGGGAAAATGCGCAGTGATAGGAAAAATTGATTTTTTGGTGATCATGCATGTTTATTTAGTCATGATCGTATTATCGTTGATTATTATTATACAATGTGTGTGTTTGTGTCTATGCTGGTCATTAGTTACTGAGGTGTAAACCAGTTACTTTTAATTGCAGAATTGTAGTTTTAATGACCTCTATAAACCGAGATATTTGTACTTAATAATATATACTTTTCACCGATGGTAATGATATATTATAGAGGAGAACAAATTTAACGTTTCATTTCTTTCGTATTCAATTAATTATTTGAATAATGGATAGACTTCATCGGATTTAGCCTTCGGTGATTATCCGTTACTTAAATTAGGTACATGCATATAGACGCGTAGTATTATATTTTGTACGATTATATGAGTTTTTTAAAAAAAAATTTCCGTTAAGTACAAATCAGCAGTATAATACCTATGAATTACAATATACATAATCGATTATTTTAGTAACTGGGAATTTGTAATATTGAATTTCAAATATTAATATAATTAACTACAGAATGGTATAGCTTTAATGTAAACTGCATAATATTTTGGTTTCTTCCGTGAATAACATTGATTATTATTTTCACTTAAAAACTTAAATATCTATTTTTAAATTTAATGGTTAAATTGTTGAATTTTTTTTTCATCTTAAAAAAAAATCTCGTGTTGATAATATCATAATAATATTGCAATTACGTTTAATAAACGATAAAGAAAAAAGCGTCAGATAAAAATAAAATGAGAGAGAGAGAGAAATATAATATATTAAAAATAACGTCTGAAATCTAAATGTCTTCGAATTTCTTATTTTATTAAATTTAAAAGTATATTTTTTTTAAAGTCAAGTAAATTACCTACCTATAAATACCTCGTAAATATATAAGAGTAGAAGATTCGTGAAAAGGTTTAAAGACTCAAAGTGAATTACCCACCTATAGTAATACACAAGTGTGCGATTCCTATCATAATAAGTATTACGACCATTATAATTTAAGAGTAATTACTTATAATACAATAAAGTTAATTATTTCATCATGAACTACACCGTCGGTATTTAATATTTATTTTACATATAGACAGACATTCAGGAAATGTACGCGACTTCGTTTGAGTTTTCTAAATGTTAATAACTATAATATAATAACGAACTTGCAGTAGGTAATATGCTTTATTTTGCAAAGCTGTAATAATTTTCTTTCAATGATCTAAAAAACAACTAGAACGTTTATATATGACTGACTGTAGTTGTAGTACAGTCATGTGTATATGCTGTTGGCAAAAATGTATTAATAAAAAATATGACACCGTATAATAAACACAATTGCAGTGCACAATATATTATGTGTCAATAAGTTCGCCTAAAATGCAAAGCTCCTCTCAAATTAACGTGTCAAGTCTTCGACAAAATTATTTCCCGTTACAAAACAACATTCGCCTTTGCGGATCATCGTCTTTATAATAACTGCGCTCTCGCGATTAACTTTTCTAGTTAATCTTCGTCTTGTCGTTGTGTACTCTTATATCGTCGTCTCCACGTTTACTGTTCTGCGCCACGTATACAATGCACATTTTCGATTATGTAGACGCACACGTAAAATTATCTTCTCCCGTTCACGTATATTATAGTACGTGGTTTATTCGCTGAATGTCATCTATGTTCTCATATTATAATGCTTCATGTAAGCGTGCAGAGTCCATCATCGGAAATTTCACTGCACGCGGTTTCCGTGTATTTTCCGTAAGGCAGCGGGTATTATGCCGGAGCTAGAGTGAAAAAACGCACATTCGCATCTCTGTCTCACTCTCTCTCTCTCTCTCTCTCTCTCTCTCTCTCTCTCTCTCTTCTGGTGACTCCTATAAAGGATCCCATTAACTCGAACGTGCCCCGACGCAGTGTACATTATATTATTATATTTTATACTACGTATAATATAATATAGGTCTATGACTTATCCGGTGTCGTGGTCGAGCCTCACGTCGACCAAATCTTTTCCAAGTGAAAAAAGATTTATTCGTATTGTGCACTCACCCCCCTCCCCACGCACCGCTACCCCGTTGAAACCGCGTGGAAAAGCACGCGCACAATACATATTATATCGCGACCACGACAATGGATAGACGCACAATTGAACCGGCGGCGGCGACAGTAGAAGTCCCTGTGTGACATAGAGAATGCATTAAAAACTTTTGGCGACGATCGGGCGGGAGAAGGTCGAAGAGAGCTAAATAAATTTACTCGTTGCGAAACGGTATGTATAGAGCACACCGAAAGGCAGTATTTGAAGCGCATATACATAGTATACGCGAATTTCCTCTTTTCTTTTTTCTGCACCCTCTTCTCTTTCTCTCATTCGCCTTTTCTCTCCAACCAACCACATATATATATAAATAAATACGTTCTCAGTCCTCACCGCCGTTGTATTCTCTCTCTTTCTATCATTCTATCTCTTTCACTCTCTCCCACTCTCACTCTCCGACTTCACGCTAACGCGTCACTTTACCCCAGCACGAGTCATGTGTACGGGCGATGCAGTGTCGGGGGCGCCCCGAAACGAGTGCCTGGGGTTTTTATTTTTATTATTTGGCCCCCAACCCTACTTTTGTCTCTTTTATTTATTTATTTACTTTTATCTTTAGCCCTCGTCGCCCTCCCCCCAACTCTGCCCTGCAGACCCATACCGATCCACCGCATGGACTCCACAGTCCACAACCACGCGTATACACCCCTGCCAATGCTGGCATGGCCGTCTCGCCTGTGTTTATACGCCACCGGTGGTGGTCCTTCCACGCCGTACCGGCACAACCACCCCTAGCTCACCACGGGTCCATCACCGGGGGCTCGTTATATATACTCGTCGTTGCAGACTATGTGCACCCCGCACTGTATATTGTCTGCAGCAGGGTTTAAATCTACTAGCACCGAGATACTGACCGACATACCGAAATAATAGGTATAACTTTATTTTGTAATATATAAATATATACGCCTCGTTGCGTCCACTCACTATCAGCGTTATTTAACGCGTTACTATATTATGAGACATCATAAATAGGTATACGACGGGGCATCATCATAATATTCCATATTATGCGCTCGTATGGCGTATAAATATATTAAACTAGTTAAGTTTGATTCAATACTTATTTACGACAATAATTTTATTATTATAATGATATTATGACGTGCATCGTAAATTTTATTAAAAATGAATCACCGTATACTCGTGTCATGGATAATTTTTCCCTACGAGCATTATTATTATTCTATTAGCCATTAGGTATGTATTGTAGACAATAGGCCATAATATAGAGTATCCACCACATTAATCGTTATGTTGTCGACAGACTTTTTCACCGAATAGAATTTCATGTAAAAATGTATTATAATTGGTATGTCAGTTAAAAATGTATAGGAGCGGATACCTACCTAGCTATACCCACGCACCGACGCACAAGAAACGCGCATATTATTGTACACGAATCTATATTATAATATTTGATATTTCCTTTACCTATCGAATAATGGTTTCGTTTTTGCGTGTATGTACAAACAGTCCGATCGCACTTCCATAGAAAATAACGATTTCCATTGTGAGCTTCAAAGTAAAACATTGTTATAATAATAACCGATTACTAATGATCCCAATGACGTCGGTCAAAGTTCCCGTGGCACTTCCGATTCGGCTGACAGCGAATGAACAAAATATATACATCTATTTTATGTATATACCTATATTATAATGTAAATAGTATTGTGTACAGATTACTCGGCGCGTTGTATTGTTTGGCGGCCAGCACAGTGTATTATGTATGTACAACACTATTATAGGTACGTACAACTGTATAGTTGTATGGTGTGCACGACAATATTTTTTTACGGAATATCCGCCGGAAAAGAACCTGTGTACATATGGTTTAACTACGGGAAAATTGTGCACGCGCGCGCGCGCGAAATGAGCAATTTTATAATATATTATATACAATCATAGATTTGTGTGTTGTGCGTGCGTGCGTATATCACTGAAAACAAAAAAAAATATGTTTCGATGTATGTATAGGTACACGTATAGGTACCTAGTTGAATACCGTAAAACGTGTAGTGCGTGCGTGATCTGTCACGGTAGAACAAAATACATGATAAATGTACATTAATTATACGTGTAATTGATAGGCGATAATTAGTCAAAGGAAAAAAATATACCCACATATACCTACTAATAAATACCGACAATTATTGTTTTCTTAATGCCGGAAACCGATGATGTGCTTCCGCGATACCGATGTTTAACCTGGAATAATAATCGTAAAACAATATTTACACATTGTGTGTTGAACCTCTATAATATTGTACCATGTATGTTGTTCTATAACAATTATTAGACGGGTCACGGGATGTACATGTACACGAAAACAAATAGCGACTATATCATATTATTATTATAATATATGATTTGATTTCACAGTATTATTTATACAGTATAATAAATATTAAAATATTATAATACGGTATAATAATTATTAATATTCCATTACAAAACGCACTTTGCACAGTTGTTTAACCCGCGGAGTACCTACTGCGTGCAGGTATAAATAATAATATGTAATTCCCGCTCTCTCATTTTAAATTCGTTTGAAAAGGCACATTATTATATTATGTTTTGGTGTATAATATATTTAAATGATCATTTTAGAGAAACGCTTTGTTTACGTTTGTTACAATAACTATGTATAATATACGTGTACCATTGTATAAACACACAATTATCCGCTTGAAAAGATATTTGTGTTAGCATTAAAATCTGAACCGTGCTACAACAAACTGTCTCACACGTCTCATCCGTTTTACCTACCTTCTGCGGTGATCCTAACGCACTATTATTATTCTTTACATTTCCATCGGAATAGATCGTAATATATATTTTTATAATTCAGTATTTTTATTACTCCTTGCTTAATATTTTATCAGCCTAATATCGTACTATGCATTAATGCGTAATGTACTGTATGTTTCCATATTCGATATACCTACTATCATGACGTTAAAATAAAATATAAAAATCAAACAGTTTTCTTAACACATTAAAACATTAAAATATGCAATATTATGTACCTATTATAATAATTTATAAATGATTATAATAACCATCGGTCAATTAGTAAAAAAAAAAAAAAAATGCAAGGCAAATATGATTTGTATATTGTGATGGTTAATTCTATGTACACGGGAATTAATTCGGAAACAACGACCTTTGTGGTCGTGTTATTGACTCAAAACCAAATATAGACTGTTTATACAAAAACGTTATCCGCATATTTTATAACTCCGTGAGATTATAATATATTATTATAAATCGTTATAATACTATAAATATAAACATTGACCGAGTCTTTAGAATTCGAATAACGATCGTTTCGGTCTTGAGCTAATGCCGTTGTTTAATCAACGAATCGTTTTATCTTGTTGTGTATACAAACCAACACAACCATGTCGATTTTGTTTAGTACTGAAATAATATAACAATTAATAGTGTCATAAGGACCCGGTTATAAAATATCGTACTGTTCGCTCTATCGATTAACGGGGACGGTTAGATTAAATATTTAAGCTATATGGACGCTTCTTGAGAACATTCCACATCCACGTCTCGTCTGCAAAGATTTATGTACCTACGTTAGAAACCCGCAAGAAACCACTACGCTCTGCAGTGTGACGTGATAAAATTGTTATTTCGAATTTCATCGTATAAATAAACGCGCTCCTCGAAATCGACGCCTGAGAGGAGTAAAAAAATGTTCAAGTAAGCAACATTTATTTTCTTTTATTCTTAGACAACAGTGGCCGAAAAATTACCATAATTTTGTCGTCACCGCTATGTGACATACTGCTGAGTGCTGCTTATCACCGCAGTATCTGATTCCCTATATAGCGATTCTCGCGAGTATACCGGAATCAAACGACCATTTTCCGAGTAGGTTCAGGGCTCGAAGAAGTATAGACAACACGACATCGTTGTTGAACCTTCAATATAAATATTTAATGGATAATATTATTGTATTATATTATAGTATACAATATAGATCCAATAGTATCACCCGGAATCCAATAAAAAATGTAAAAAGTAATGATTTTCCACAGAAGCTTTCAATTAATTATAATACGAGTAATATGGTAAACAAAAACAATTTTACGGTCATAGACGGTATACCGTACTATTCCTAATGACTCCGATTAGTCACACTGAAGTACTGAACTGGGGACTTGGGAGTCATAAACGCGTAAGATTATTGACACGTTCGTAAATCCAATGACTAATTTTCTCCGAACAAACTAAATGGTATATAGTATACTGCGTAAAGTAAATTATAGTATCTCTACTGGCACGCTGCGGAGATAAAATTTATTGTGCAGTAGGCATTGTTTTGTACGGTGTTATTGTTTTCACCATTGTTTTTATTGCACGAAGTTACATCTATATTAATAGCATATAATATAATATAGTGTTTGTCAGAAAAAAATGGAATACGATTTTCGATAAAACGATTGCGCAAACTTCTCTCGAAACCCTCGTGTACAGGGTGCACCGCGTAGTTCTCACGATTTTACATTTAAATATTATGCAGGACCTTCGCGTGTTATGTACTTTGTATAATACAACTGATATATTATATATATATGCGTATGTGTATTCTGCAGGCAGAAACAATCTAATACTGTACACATGCAAAACACGTACTATTATTACTATTACATCGAGTTAGGTATTACGTATGATTTTTTTTTTTTTTTTTATTTAAAACTTCGGATTCGGATTCCAAAATAATATTATTGTACAAGAACAAGACGTGTCGCCGGTGGCGGTGGCAGCCGGTTGAAAAACATGAGTTTTCAAACAAAAAAATAAACCTTATTGTGTACTCTGGAAAAGGGTCACCGCCGCGGACGACGACGACAACGACAACGACGATGGGAAATCAAAATGCTGATTTACAAACTTTCGGCGGGGGTACTCCGGCTTTTGTCGTCGTCCTTTTTTTTCTGTTTATTTTTATTTTCCCGGCCGTCTGCCTTCCCTTTGGACACGCACACGAAAATATATTACCTGACTGAATATTGCATAATTTATCCTGATTTACGATGGGCCAAACAAAACCGCTCACCCCCGCCCACCCATCACTTACGGTTGCACACTGTTCGATTGGGCGGAAGGGGATGGGGAATGGTAGGGGCCGAGTAGGGTCGGCGAAACACAGCGATTTCGAGTCCTTTGCCAGTGTCCTCTGCACCGACGAGCATGTCGGGGTGATGCACATATTGTCATCGGTACACGGTCAGTCCCTCGTCGTCGTTATATTGTGGTCCACGATGACGAAATAAAGTTAAAGTTCCCACATAGGTATACAAAGCGTTTTGCCTGACGCGAAATTACTGCACTGTACAATGCTGTCGGCTGTCAGTGCGCTGTATACAGGATTTATGAATATGAAAACAAAACGTTGAAACCCGTAGGGAAAAATTATATTTTTATATTTATTCGTATCGATATATTATAGGTATAATGTATATTGTATATACATCCCAAGGAAATTAAATCAATCGTTTTATTTTTAACTCGATATATAATAATACGCGTTGTTGAGAAATTGTTTAGACTTTAGACACGAAACAATTTATTTTTATGAAATATATCATCATAATAGTGTTGTCTATTTTTTGTATAAATTCGTTGATATCACTTCATTACACCAAGCGAAATGTTATTATTTCTACTTCCACTAATTTAATAGGACTGACCCATGTTTTAGTATTTATTTTCTTATGTATTACTAAGACCAGCAAATAACTATATATGCCACTATATTGTCCCTTTTCCTTGAATAATTATAGACTGAGGGATCAACTAAGCCGATTGCACAACACTATACAAATTTATAATTATCGAAATCACTATATTACTGGTACGGTTTTCGTACTGTCCAAACGCGCGTGAAATCGCCACAGCAAAATCAAAATCAATGTATAAAATCTCAGCATCTTTTGCAAGAAAAATTTGCGAAATTCTCTCATACTCGCATCTTACAGACAGTTTACGCATTTCGTGGATGTTTTTTATGTGATATATCAACGCATAGCGAGTAAATGCGGGTTAGGTGCGTATACTACACCAACGCTTCAGTCAACTGGTAGCTTTTAAATACTAACGCATCGAGATTTTTTAATCACTCGAACTCGCGTTGCGCAGATAAAAGAGACGCGCAAAGCCGTACATAATAATGTTATTTTCACGCGTGTGAATTATGTTGTAAAATATTCGTCGTCGTATGTGAAAATGATGCTACTATATAGATATAAAAATAATGACAATAAGTAATAACAGTATAATTATATGTGCAGTGATGTAGACGGCGTTTGCGAGGTCTGCTAAGTGGTTAAAATATAATTTGTTCACCTATTATTTAAAATATTATATGATATCGTATTATATTGTCTTAACCGCTTATAATTAACATTTCATACTATGCCCTTGTAGTGGTGACCATATACGCCGTTATTGTTGGCGTGGGAACTTGTGCGGTCGGAATTCGATTTTTAGTAAAAATGTTATCGTTAGTAAAAATTTTTTACACACCAACGTACCATTTATAAATTGCATAATCAGTAACAGAACATACTCTTCTAAACTTATATAATATAAAAAGATACTATTTTGTGGTGCACTGCAGATAACTTAATGCACCGATATATTTTAAATTTTCTTTGTTTCAATAATAATGTTTCCATTATTGTTCGATGAGTGATATTTATCTATCGAAAAGTCCAGAAATGCGTTCTGATTCGGAGTCTAAATTGTAGACCATATTATATTTAACAGCATTTTGGCGGTTGTTTAAAAACCATGTGAATTTTTTTCACGAATATATTATTCACAGAGGAAACAAATAATAGGAAATATGATACTTGAATAAAATGTTTGTAATTATAGAATCACACGTGAATCTTGAATTGAGAAAAAACAATTCGAAATTTATGTGCTTTCTCTTGTATATTAGTATTAGTGGATTACTTCTGTGTATGGTTTGATTATTACTATTGCTTTAGAATTTTCTGTAAATTTCACTCGTCATATTTCTATATGTATATAAAGACCTATTATATTATTATTGTGGTTAAAACCTACCTACTTATTCCGTAGGCTAAGGTGATATCGTTATTTTTGAATAATCAAGAATTTTGACTTTTTTTCTATAAGTACATAATATTGATACATAAGTTTATATTATTATGTTGTACCTATATATTGTATATAGACTTTCTAATACCGTAAACACTCCATTTACCAGATATAATGTATAGTCAATATAACCTCCTTGCACTCGAGTGGTCATCAGCTTATAACGCGTGAGTCCCCTTATATATTATGGTACTACCTATAGGTACCTATCGCAAAAACGGATCGTTTTACTGCATGCAAGCTCATAAGCCGCGTCGTTGTATAAAAGTTAAACTCACTGTCGCGCTTCCGTATTTCATCGAATTAAAAGGTACACTCTAAAGTATATAATATACAACACGTCCCGTGTGTGCGCACGTATATTTTGCTTTTGAAGTTAACCCGAAATAGTTGAAAAAGCAACCGTCATCGTTTGGGTTGGAAATTACAGGGTATTCATCGAACGAAGTGGCGGTGGAAGCGGTGGATGTTATATAAAGTTTTGAAATCTGACAAACAATATTACGCGGTGTTAGGTTCACCTGTATAGTGTATATTTTATATTATACGATGTCATGTTTTATGTGTGTCGTCCCGTGTGAAGATATTATTTTAAATTTAGAATAAAACATATACAAAACGTTTTATGTACGTGATTATATGTGACAGCGGTTAGCGAAATACCGTAGTAGAATATGTTGCTTATAATATATTATATAGGTACCTAGGTTATTATTTTTTGAAATCGACAATCACTATAAAATGTCAAATGTTAACCTCATAACGACTTCGAAGGACTTAACCTTCCAATGTAGTACTGTTTTCGATCGATACGTTTTATTACGAAAACATCACGGGCGCGTAACAGTTTTATTTTTTTACTCTTTGTTATCTTAAGAAATGATTCTGTGTATTCTTTCTGAAGCTCTAAAAAATAACAATTAAAAAATATGATAAACGTCGGGAGATTCGTTTGTGTCGGTGTGGTCCTATATAATAATATCATATAATCCCATGATACAGCGATAGGCCGCATTTTCGTTTAACAGTTAATTAAAAAACTTAATCTCTGCGAGAACTCATATATTTCATGAAATAATAATAACATACAAATTGCGCCCAAAATTAATTGGGAAATAATAATTAAAAAATCGACTTGTCAAATATTCGCTGGTACATCAAACGATTATTAATTTTTTCTCGACTCCTCCGTTTTCGGTTAAACGCTATATATACGACGCGTTAACTCCAAAGTGCTTATTCATTATCGTGATCATTATTTTCCGGGTGAACTTGTTAGTGTATTAAAAGTTATCACTCAATCAGCAAAATGTTCATCGTCGCAGGCGTCTCTTTGTCTGTGCAGCGGACGAAACGAACGTTCGTTATATACGTGGATCCCGCCGGTGCATTGTCGTTTCGTGTAATTAATTTGAATGTGAAGTATTATTGTGCTGTACACCAGCCGCAAAACGCAGTTGTCGATACATTATATTGCACGTATACAATAATAGGTAAGTAGGCTAACCTATAGGTATGTGAAATCGGTTAAAACAAATTATGGTCTTGGCAGGAAACTATGGGCATAATAATATATGACGTTTAGATGGTATATAAGTATATAACAGTATATAGTATTTGAGTAGATATCAAAAATATAATTTTAATTGATAGTTCGTCACGGGTTAACAATAATTTATAATAATAAAATAATATATATATACACACAATTATACGTCATCGGTGTTTACACGTGTTCGTATGGTATATAATATGTATTAGGTACGTGTCTATCGGACGTTGTGCAGCGCCAACCTAACGAGTAACACACGCGTTGGCGTATATGCATGATAATATTATTCATATAGTGACACAGTCATAATATGACGCAGAACGCACCTAGAAATATAACAGTGTAAAATATAATAATATGATAGCGTCATGTAGATAATATATTACAATTTTAAGAGGAATAACTATATATTATATTTGTTAAATAATGGTTGGTCCTGATGTTGGATCGATTCGTGTTAAACCGACCGCGAATAAATTAATATTTCAAATGTCGATGTATTTTATCGTCACAAATCTTATACGGCAAATTTTTTATGGACAGTTTATTATTCAATTTCGATCACTGTGCAGATTGTAGTTCTTTATGTGGTATCATGCGTATAAAAAATTAGCGTTCTTTATCCGTGATGAAATAGCTCACCCAATTTAAGAAAAAAATGAATTTATAAGATGTCCTTACAATAGTTATTGAGTTCGAAGGGAGTCGAAGAAATTTCGTATTTTTTTTTTATTTACCTCTACTCATTTTGTCATATTATCATATTTTTGATAAAATTTACATTAAATGTATTATTCATTTTTCTCTGTAGGTATAGATGTATTCGTTAATTCCGTTGCCTGCAGCACCCCCGTTCGTATTTAAAGAAGGTATACCTGGGGCTACAGTTCAATTGTTTTGATTAATTTATTGTTATAATAATTTTTTGTTATCTAACTGTTTCAACGATCGATCGCTTCAACATTTTCGATTATTTCATACTTTTGACATTTTATTGATTGCGTATAATTATGACAATCGAACAAACTATACCCATCGTATAGTATAATATTTTTCACTATACAGGTAGGTACTACATATTACGATTGTCGCCCGCAATATGTTATAATATTATACTCGCAACTCGGAGTTACGATTCACAAAGACTTGATTTATATGGCGGGTACGAAAATAACCTCAGTGATCGATCGGAATACGGCCGTATATAGAGTGTGCCAGCGACGAATGACTATAAGGTTATTATACATATGCATAATATACGCGCAGACGAAACAATGGCTGCGCATTATAAATCGGCACGCGGCTCCGAATCGACGAATATCGTGATTTATCTTATTTTTTTTTGAACTCGTGGAAAAAAAAACACACCGCACGCGCACACCACACATACAGCACTGCAGTATCGTATGTATATTATATATTGAGTGTCGCCCATACCAGAGAACACATGATTATAATGGTTATATTATTATTATTTCGGTCGAGGTGGCGCGTGGTGGGCTTGCGCCTTGCACATGTGTTCCGAGCTGTGCAGATTTCACACAGTAAAAATAGCTACGAGTATGTAATATATTATTATACGCGCAACAGCACGCCGGGTACGAAACTTATATAAATGATCGACGCGGCTGTTCGGGATCAAGAGAGGAGGAATCGTTAAAAAGTCTCGGCGATTGATGAATGACGCGCATATATATATATAATATTAGGTATATACGCGAGGCAGTCACAAACGACACATATTATAATAATAGTAATATGATATATATAGCATATAATATATAATATTATGTATAGATCTAGGACATGCGAGACGTTATGTGACGTATATAACAAACGATCGGCGTGCGGCCACAGCGACTGACAGAAGTCGTCGTCGTCGTCGTCGTCGTCGGACCGTACGACAAATCCGAAAGATTTCAAGTCGAACGATGCGATGGCGTCAGCCGGTGTATAATAATATAATACCGCCATCGTCGTCGGCAGCGGACGTTATTGTAAAAATATTTAAGACTAGTCCGTGTGTGTAACACTATATATGTAGTATATGTACACTGTATTGTATATAATATAATATAAATTGTAATATCATACACGTTGCGAAGTCTACCCCGTCGGGAAATATCGAAATGCCGCCGCAACGGACGTAACGACGACTCATAATAAAAAATATATGAAAAAAAAAAATCTATTACACGCTAATAATAATATAATATTGTTAAAAGTTTACGGCGACGATCGCGACACACGAGCCGGTTTCCAGAGAAATCCTGAGACGCGCATATCATTTCCATGTATAGAAGTAGCGCTTTCTAACGGACCACTATAAATCGACACTATATACGCGTATAGACAATAATAATAATAATAATACCATAAAACAATGTCGCCGTGTAATAACAATAATAATAATAATAATATATCGGCACAAAAACCTGGGTACACCTGTTGTATGGGTACAATAATAATAAAAATATGTAGTTCATGGGAGTTTAATATTATATATAAAGTAACCAACGGCGGACCCCCGTGTATATGTACAATGCGATGTTGTACGTTATTATTATTATATTAATGTTACCGTGTAATCGGTATTGAATTATGTGTTAGTTTTTTTTCTTCCATGCGGATTTCGGTGACAAACTAGTCCCATTGTTTCCCTGCACCACACTTCGGAGAACACTCTGCGATCGAGAAAATTCGTCGCAAACGCCGTTCGTGTACAATACTAAGTAGGTATAGAAAGTTTTGAGTCCCTCGATCGCCGTATGTAACGGGGCATATAATATTATTATTATCATTATTATTGGTGCGCCGACGATCAAAGATTAATTATTATTAAATTCGCTATTAGTGTGGCACGCGGATAGAACCGTTAAGTGACATCGCATAATATGCATTATAGTGTCCTATTATAATAATGCATTATATTGCGGCGATCACAGTTATACAAACTCGAGGTTTCTGAACTTTATAGACGGCACCGCGACGTATATAGAGTATACGTATGTGTGTATAATGTGTACAGTAAGTACTCAGACATTTCAGAGAACCACCGGTTTAAATTGCAAAAGACCGG
Source organism: Acyrthosiphon pisum (assembly GCF_005508785.2). Lineage (NCBI taxonomy): Eukaryota > Metazoa > Arthropoda > Insecta > Hemiptera > Aphididae > Acyrthosiphon > Acyrthosiphon pisum. Next base: position 66,050,285 of record NC_042494.1, read on the forward strand.
AGGATGATCGCATCGGCGTACGTACCATAGAAAAAGTAGGTTTTTATTTTTCACCGTAGTTTCTCTTTCACGATTATAATATTGTAAAATGTTCAGAACTTTTTTTTATGCTCTAAATACAGAGTGGTTTATCAAGGATACTCACCCCCCCCCCCCCTTGTTAAAAAATCCCAAAAATTAGATTTTAAATAACTGCATTGTTGAAGAAAAAAAGGGGTAAACATGCTTGGTGAATGGTCCTGCGTATATATATAATAATATAACGCAGTTGATTTTGAACGGTGTGCAAGTGCGGCGTATATGGTATTATAATCGCATCTTGTGGCTCATTAGTTTTTCCGCAACTACTTAACTGCCGTACCTACTTATAAACGTAATTAAACGGGTTTCAACATCGACGTCGGGTCTTCCGACTGAATGTATGACTCCGAGTCTTACGCGATGTGCGTGAGTGGCTTAGGATTTAATAATTTATGCTCTTAAATTATTCTTAGAATATAATATTTTTTTTCGTTTATATCCGCTATAAGTTTTTTTTTTTCATTATATTACTATCGCGCTCACAAAACCGTTCGATCCGATAGCGAAATGTAATAAAATCTGTGCACCGACATATAAAATATATATTGTGTAGCTCCGTGATCTTACATGGTACATGCACTGCCCCGGTTTATAACAGAATATTGTGCTTACAAAACAATAAAAAATATTATGTACCTCAATTTTTACGACGGGACACGCTTTTTTCGTAAAATATATATTATTAATATTGTATGGTAAATGTCGTCGTCGTCCAGCACTCGCGAAACATATCATTATAATATTATATTTTGAATCGTCGCATAATCGCTCGCGTGGTTTGTACCCCGCTGCGCCTATGGCGGAGGTTGTGCACAGCTTAACCTTTTATTTCGATCGATCGGTGTAGCCATAATGTTAGAGGAAGACGGACCGAAATTGTATTATTATAACAACAAAAATCCACCGACCGGTTTTCCAAACAATTTTTCATCCCGGCCAAATGGAAATTTTAGATTTTCATACTTGATATTTTGACGAGATATTTATGATAATAATATCCCCACATATAAACGTCGAAAAATAATTTACACAACACCATTTTTTTGATATATCTATAGCTACTTTCTGCAGCATATGTAGCTTAAATATAGCCCTAAAGTCTACTTACAAAGATACAAATATATACAATATACAAAGTGATTCCCTTGAAATTATCACTGATCTATTATTCTTAATAAATGCATTTTATTTCAATTTGGATGATTGGAATTTTTAAGTAGATATACTGTACAACCTTATTATATTTTTAAATACTTAGATTTTCGTACTATTACGATCTAAAAGTGTGTGCTACAATACAAACTTCTTTTTTAAAATGGAAACTCTATTTTGTTAATGTATATTTTTAAGCAAATGATTTTTTTTTTTTTATGAAAATATTGATGCAGCTTAATTGAATTTCAATCGAGTAACTGTTTTCACATACTTATCTACTAAAGATAGTCCTTTATAATTAGTGGTATTACATCAAATATAAAATAGATATAATATAATTCAGTCGAGTTATACATACCTATACCTATTGGTATTATATTACTATATTAATATTACTATATTAATGGACACTAATTAATGACACTTCGCCAATTTTTAAAAACTATAAAATTTTAGTTACTTTAATATTTAAACCATAATTATAGCCTCCATATGGCCATATCTTCTAAACCTATATAATATATTCTTTGACTATTATTAATTAACCTACATTAACCTTTGCATAGGGGGTTCTCATTTGAAAAAATAAATAAGTTTAGATCGGACTACACTCTTTTATTTGGTATTAGTATACAAATTCAAGGATTCAAAAATGAAATGATTAAAAATACTTACAAAAATCAGTACAAGAATAAAACTTGGAATTAATTATTTATTGGGTAAAAAACGATGTAGGAGAACAGCATCAGCATGCTTGATAAATCACTCTGTATATCAACCAGAGTCGTGGGTTACGATCTGCACTATAATAATATTATATTATCATATATAAAGATTTTAACGTGCATTCTTCATATATATATATATATATATATATATGCATAATAGTATGTATATATACTACAAATTACAGTAAGTAATGCGCCCGTTCCGACGACAATGGTGCGTGTAATGCGCGTGTAAAATTATAATATAGTAATGGAATGTGCGCGTATACGCAAATAATAAATCCAGGCCGTAAAACATTTTAATTATAAATTATTCGATCGATTGTAATTGATCGCACATATATAATATTATATACTTTTTTTATTTATTTAATGATATTTACAATCTGTACGAATATATGTCTTACTCACTTTTACCTAGATATACGTACATTGTTTTTCTATTAAGAATGGTACGGATACAGGACATGTATAAAACGAAAAGGAGTTAAAAGAAAATACTTAACATATCTATTTGTTTAGTATATTTCGTTTGTTGGAAAACGATGGCCATTGATAAAACCACTGATTTTGAATTCAGTAGTTAGATATTTATATTATTTTAATGATTTTTGTTTATTATTATTATTATTATTGTTATTATTATATTAAATTAAACACCGCGACACCATTTCAACTTTAAGTTTCTTGGGGGATTATATGGAATATAATATATATAAGAAATTAAGAATGACACATTTGTCAGCTTTGTAAATAAGTAGATTGCAATGAAATGGTGTAGTTGTCTATCATTGAATATCTTATAAAATTATTTACGTTATTCTGAGATATTTATGTAGTGTATGATATGGATTAAAGAAAGTAGCAATATTTTATCAATTTTTCAACGGTATATAACTCAGTGGATAAACGACTCTTAAGACGCACGACCATCGACATACCACAGAATACACAAGAAATTCGTGTGACTTTCCAGCTCTATATAGGTGCCTATATTATACCTATAATTAATATTAGAATATAGAACTGGGTCGGAGTGAAAAATATTTACCCACAAATTCCATACACCGATAATGTATATTACCTATATCGAAATATAATATAGTATCGTGATTTGAGATTGGCAGCCAAATACATTATATTATAATATATATTTGTGTGTGCGCGCGCGGGGATTAAAGAGTAATTACGCGTCTATCTGGCCCCATTGTTCGAGCCCGCGTATATTGTTTTCCGGTGAGACGTCAAAATTTATCGTCAACGGCACCACTACTTCATATTATTATATTATATATTGTATATGTACGGCTATAATATATTATATACCTATGTATTTTATATTTGTATTATTATAAATACTCGTCGCTCTTGTCTCGGGGATCCCGCGCTCTCGGGGTCTTTCGACATCCGATCCCTCCGCAACCACGGTTGTATATTATAATACGCGTTTGGCCTTGGACAGAGACGAGAAGAATATAGTATATAATAAACTGAACCTGCATCAGGCCTCGGGGGCACTCGACGATCGAGTGGAAAACCGTCCTACTGTACACGCGTGATCGGACGAGTCAATAATACGAGATACGAAATATACAGGAAAAGAGAAAGAGACAGAGAGTGAGAGAGAGTGATAAATAGTCAGGTGTTTGAAGTAGGATAAAAGGAGAGAAAGACCGTGCCCCTGCAGTCAGCAGAACACCCTGAGCAAACGTGCACGCACATATTTATATTATATGCCTTGGTCAGCCGATGGGTGTAACTCCCTCTCTCTCTCCATGTACAGGATATATATATATATATATATATATATATATATATATATGTACGTGCTTCCGAAATGGTAGACGGGGATGACGACGAAGCGATGTGCGTCGAGCATATATATAATATTATATATATATATATAAATACGTGTTATTTTTTCACACTTCCTCGAGTACGCCGCGTCAGCCAACCGTCGCCGGCACCGGACATCACGTTCACGAAATACGTGAAGAATTACTATTGCCATACGAATACGATATAATAGAGTAGTAGTAGTGGTAGTTGAACGCCTATTATTATTACTGTAAATAAATGATAATGTTTCATGTATTGCACAAAAATCATAATAATTACATAGCTTATATTATATATTATATTAAGGGGATTAAGGGTGGGTACTGACGTATAATATGTTACAGTGCATCATAGTTTATAATATATGTTAACCACGCCACTGAGTAAAAGTACCTAATTTCTATACTTATTAAAATATGAACCTACAGCTGAGCATTTGTCGCTGAGCAATAATTTGATTAGATTTTATTCATATGTTTGCAAGGCTGAAAATCGATATCTCCAGAGGAAGTGGTGGTAAAATTATGGTAAAAGGGATCGAGGAGGATAAATACCCCCACACGACCTATTTTTAAATATTTATGACCATAAATTATAATTATAATGATCAAATAAGGTATGCTACCCACCCGGGGGGGGGGGGGGGGGGCATAACAATATAATTTGACCAACACTGTCTAGAGTAGGTAAATACTATTTGCAATACTATATAAATATCGTTACTATGAGTATGGCAGTTGTGTATTATGAACAGTGTGTTGTAATAGTTGTGTGCGCTATTATATCGTGATAACATTATAGACGCACGCCAGTACCTACCTATACAATGACACGTTCAACAAGTTCGCGATATATGCTCACGAATTTGACTAACTTATAACTTTTTTCGTTTTAGTCAGATACACACCAGCTACTGCCGTATATTTTAACAATAAACATAATACCTTTATACGCCACACGTTATAGGGTTTTGCGCCCTTTATAGTTTTTTTTTATTTTAACGCGGTCAATTCGACGCCACCCGCAAAGTAATAAAAACATGCCATCAGACGAGTAGCGTATAAAATATATAATGATAATATACACGCGCTCGCCCCACTCGTGAACCCGGGGACAGTCAACAAACGTGAAATAAAATTTTTTATAGTGTTACAAAATAAAACGGCTACGGCTATAAATTATGTTTTATTGATAAATATCTTCTTACGCGGTCATTATGATACATCGCACTGAACGAGAGATCTAGTGTAATATACTGCAGACTAACGTAGCTGCAGGTACCGCGCCGAAGAGGTTTCGCAATCGGAATGAATTAACTGACTGCAGTAACATCGAAACCCCGTGCAATATAAACGATATAGGTAAAATTAATATAGTATAAATAAAACCCAAACGCGTTTACTATGTATTATCACTAACAGAATTATATGTTATTACTTATTACCTACCTATATACTATTTTTATTGTCGCCAGTAAAAATATTATACCATTGCTGTATTAACATAACTACATAATTTTTTGAATGTATTTAGGCCGTATATAATATAATAATATGATATTATTTATATGGGCTCTCAAATGTTGAGCGTTTTCACCGACCCAAATAATTTGAGATTTTTATAAAATTAAGAAATATTCGTTAACCGGAAACACATTTTAATTATTAGCTTATCTACACGCCGTATGTTACACGTACATCGTAGGTATATTAATGCATACGACGACATATACGATATTGTATCGATAATATTGGCTCGCCCTTAGTAGCGTCCCAATATATTTGTTTTACGTAAAAATTTCGCCCTGCCGAGTATTAATATTTTAAGTACCTGTCTAATTGTGACTAAATATTTTGAATTTCTATGGTAATTTCTATAAATTTCTATAATTTAATTTCTATAGTTATTGCACGTTTAATTTACAAGTTATCACATTTACTATGAAAAATATCTAAACGAATATATAATAATAATATATGTAGACCTATATGTACAAATGAATGGAAAATAATGTACTAGGTATACCAGATAAACAAATTGTACAAAATTAAAATGTCCAATTGAAAAAAAAATTTAAATAACAATAATAATATGGCTTACACTTTTTTTTTACTCGACGTTTGAATGTATGGGTACTGCAGTTATGTGTATTGTAAAAACATAAAATAAACTGCAGTGAACTGTGTGAACTATATTACAAATTTATAACATATAAACATATTATATTTACACAGGTTGAACTCGGTTAAGGTAAAATTTTTCCGTCATACCTACTAAAAAATAATTACACCTCAAACACTCTCATTATAGCAACACACGGCAGTGTTGCTACAATAGATTTTAACTTGGAATACATTATCATTATAGAGATATTATTTATATGCGATATATATGATACTTACATGTTATATTATTATTATATTACGTTAAATACTTAAGCTATAATAATATAATAATTAAAAACTGGAATTTCGTAATTAGATGAATGTGTTTTAATTATATAAAGGCAAATTACGAAATCCTGGTAGTATTAATGAATAATAATATATATAATATACAGTATTACAACTTTTATAATTAATTGGCAATTTTTTTATATATGTAGTAAGTTCTATATTATTATTCTCTTATTTACCCGAGAATTTATTGTTTTAATTTATAAACTGCAGCGTATTAAAAAAAAAAAAAAAATATCTCTCGAATTTGCACGAAACAAAATATAATAATTGCACACGTAACATTTTTCCGTATATTAATTTAAAATAAATAACGTTTTTTTGTTTGTTGCAGAAGAATATTTTATTATTTATTAAAAAAAATAATACATTATACAGATTACTAGATTTTGTTGAAGTTCTGTATCGAACTTGATTGTTTTTAATTTAAAAATGTTCAAACAGAAAAAAACTAATTTTACAACAATACTCTTTAAAGCTGTTCGAATAAGTTTTCTTTACAATAATTTGTATTCACGACGACGAAAGTATTTTTAACTGTTTTCGGTCATTATTATAATTATATTATTAATATATACGAAATTTCTACAATAACATTTTGATTTGATACAGTTTCGATAAGATATATGTTTATTAAAGTTTCTAATTATTTAAATTATTAAATTTATTCGGAACTTTTTACTTTTAACTGTATAATCTCTCTATCTGACTAAGTTATTTAAGTTTATGGTTCGTTTGTCTGTTTTTTTTCTTTAGCTCCCAAATAATACAAACCACGATGAGGAAAAAGCGTAATTTGATTATTATTAAAACCGAACAAATAAACGGTGTTGACATTTTTCATATCAAAATATATTGAATTTTTTATTACGACATTGTCATTTATTTAGATAATATGCACCTGGAAATATTTAACAGAAAAGCTACCGTTGATTCCACCCCTTGTATAATATTATTTAATTTTGTTTTTATTATTTGATTTAAAAGACAATTTTAGTTTGCTGAATTTCCAGTTGTACAACTGTAGATTGTAGGTTCATTTGCAATTTAAAACTTGCATATTATTATGTATCTTGTACATCCTGTTTTTATCTTTTGACTTTACTTTTTTATTCATGGTTTTTGCGTACCATTCATACATAGGTATCCATAGATATCTTTTAGCTCTCATGACGCAATCGTTGTTTAAAATAAAATAAATAACATAAACATATTAGGTATACTATTGTAATAGATTATTTATTTAATTAAATGTATAATGGATTTTGCGCTAAGATTTAGAATAATTTCATCAACCGTTACGCATTTTTTGTTAATGTTTTGGTTTGTGAAAATAAGGTCTCAAACTATAGTATTATGTTTTAGCAATACAATTGATAATAATTATAAGCGTTCTCACCTGATATATATTACTTATTGTGTAATCATTACTAACTTGTAATCGTTTTTTTCTAACGTGGTACTTTTTCGAAACAACACATTTAATATTTACTAATATACAAAAACAATTGTTCAATCTCCAATATTTAAGTATTATACTTTATGAATGTATGCCATACATTAAGCAATATTAAATCATTTTTAATAACATTTTATTTTGTCATTGTTGAGTGTGAGCGATAGTCGATAGGCCTATACTGTTTTCATACAAGATGTAAAGTTCTTTACATCTTCTCTGATTTTGACTTGATTTGTTTATCCGTAAATGTCATAGACTTATTATAGATATACATAAGAAAAAAAAATCTCTATTGGAATTAATTATATTGTATTTACATTAATTTTTTCATACATCCCCACGGATAGGTCGTCAGCGTGTTCGTTAAATTGATTTTGGGGTTCGAGCATGTGGGCTTTTATTCATCGTTATAGGTTTACATCGTACCGTTTTTTTATATAGGTAGAAAGAAATAACAGAAACTACTCGGATTCCTCGTGATTTTCTAGAATTTTGAACTCGTGACAATCTTGGCAAGCTTGCTACAGTTTCATCGCATCGTCGACGCATTGTATGTAAACACGGTATACGCGGTTATCGTGGTGACTGTATTATACGTGCCTATACAAATATACAAGGTAGGCTACCGTGTTATACCGCTTTCCTGTTCTAATCTTATGGAAAAACGGGAAAACGCGGTGGCCCACCCTATACATTTACATACCACCGTCCCAACACCATAACCATTTACGTTCTATAACCGTACACCACCATCAGCACCACCACCTTTATACCACTGTGACCACCTCCATATACCTGTACGCGTGCAGTGGTCGCGGCGCTTGTGTTTACAGTGCAATACATCTATATAGTATATATAAACACACCACGATCTCGGTGGCCACCGCATTGGACGAAAATAAAACGGGGGAAAAAGGGAAATAGCATTTGGGGGTGGAAAAACATTGGTTTTTACGGGGATTTCCGCCGCAGGATGCAAAGCAAACATAATAGCCATGTATATATACCCCCCTGGTTTTATTGGATTGCGGGGTCGCAGTCGTGTCACAAAGGCCATAAAATGGCCGTTCTATTTATCTTGGTCTCGCCCTGGCTTTTGTGAAACGATGTTTCGGAGGTGTTTTGAATTACGTCATTACGCGGCGGTAATGCGACTCGCGCCGCCCTCACGACTCCTCCACCCACTCCATACACTATATTTTATATCTATATATAAATATATACGACGGTGGTGGTGGCGTTTGTTGCTTTTATTTCCGCACGAAAATTATTCGCATTACTTTTTATAATATATACGCGTTTGTATATTTTCACTTTTATTAATGTTCTGCGAATATCGTTATTTGACCGAAAACTACGCGCTTTATATATAATGTATAGGTAGTCTGTATTGTTTACTCGGTCAACATCAGTGACTATATTCTCTCTTTTCAATAACGCCATTCCAAATCAAAATTTTCTCTAATAAAATGTTATATTATACTTACGTTTTAATTTCAGATAAAAAGTCTTCACCGATAATATAACGATTTACTTGATTATATTATATAATATTATTAGGTATGTGTAGGTACTGTGTAATAGTAATAATGTTTGTAATTATTTTGCGTTCAAAGTTGATGTAATTGATAGATTAGAACATTCGTGTTTATACATGAACGAATTTTTGTTTAAAATATCGAATATTGTAATATATTATATTGATAAAATAACATATTTTGTTGTGTTATTATAATATTACTGTTGAATGACTCAGTAATAATATTAATGACTAATGTTTATTTTTGACCACGCCTTTTATTTGTTTAATTGTAATCTAATATTTTTTCAATAATGATTAAATTTATAGTAATATATATCCAATATCCATATAAATTCCTACAGTATTCGAATACTGTAATCATTAGCACTCAGATATGCACGAATAATTGACGTATGTGCCTATGTATTGAGATGTTGACTATATTATATATTATGACCTTGTGGATATGAATATTATTAGACAAAACTATTAGTTAACACCAATTCTACCGAATAATATCAATATTTTCGCGTCATGTTTACTTTTTATGCATATTTTGGAACCTATAATATTATTATTATGTGGTGCATCATCTACTACAACAGTGCACGGTAATTTATAAATGTATGCGCACAATACTTATGTAAATAATAGGACGTATGCACTTTACGTCATTCGTAGAGTTTTAAACCTTGGCGTAATCACTCTCGACGGTGGTGGTCGTCTTACACGCGTTCACGTGCGACGCGTATATTATTCCCGTTTTGTATAACAATATATAAACATTTTCCTGCCACGCGCGCTACGCCGCCTACATGCTGCAGTTATGTGTACCTATATGTGTATGTACATTTATATAATATATACACAGTACCTATAAGGATTCCGGTTTCTCTAGATTACACACTTTAGTGGAATAAAAGTTCAATTTACCTAAGTCCATACGCCATTACAAAAGGTAGAACGTCGGAAAAACAAATAAAGGATTTCCGTATAAATTCTAAGTATTTGCTCGATATTTTCTCTTAGTTTTTTTTTTCCTGTAGGATTCAATGCATTATTCACCCGTGTCTTAGTTAGAAAATAACCATGTTGTTAAAAACGATTATAATCGTTATTATTATTTTGTTTTCGTCGATATACGACACGGGACAAGCTAAACATTCTGTATCGATCGTCTCGAATCGGCGAAAACCAAAAATAAACAATGTTTCACGGGCCACTACCTACGTAAATAAATTGCTACCTTATTTAATATATTCGTAATACAATTAAGTCACGATTAAACGCTGTGGAAAATAAATAAGAGCACTGAACAGTGTATTTAAGCGTTTTGATTTTGATTTGAATTTTTGATTTGTCGACTCGGGTGAACGTCAAAAACGTTTGGTGTACGAGTTTCTATTTGTTTTTGTCGTTTTTCTTGTGCTTATTATTACTAAACGCTATTAAAGGATATTGTGTGGTGAGTGGTGAGGACGGGAAGTGAGCTATTTCGGGTGACATGTGCGGCACGAGCCTCAATCGAGGGCTAAATGCTCACCCAAGACTGAAATTATTGGCTTCCCACATGAGCTACACATCTACGGTTTTTTTTATCTCGTCTCTGCTGCATTCTCTTATCGATTTTACAACTGGCGATGGTAATTATTAGTAACACTGCATCACAACCATCGTGACAGTGTAATCGCACTGAATCGACAGTTTCCTGCGTTCAATTTTTTTTAATAATTATGGTATATTGTGTATAAAAACAAAATAAATTTCGTTAATAAATAATAATTGGCATAATATCGTCGTCGTTGGAGAAGTGCATCGAATAAAAATAAACTCGCGTGCACAATGACGCTGACGCAACGATTTATAATACGTATAGGTATTATATCATATTATATTTATATCCTGATTGTATACTTTAAACTCGTCACTGTCGTATATACATATTATAAGTATTATAGTTTTACTGGTTTAAAACGTTGTGATAAAAAAACTGATCTCGGATATTATAACTGACTCGGTGCATTGCCTTGTTTTGTTTCGTTGGTTGGACGGTTAAGGCTCTGTCGAACAGAAAGCGTTATTACAACGTCGCGTGATTTTGTACTTTTTTACAACGTCACGTTATTCACGTGCGTGAAAGCATCACGCCGACAAGCTATTTACCGCTTTAACGCGCGTTATAACGCGTTCTGTTTGACAGAGCCCTAAATGTTCGAATTGAGTAAATTCAAAGCGATTGAAACACAAATGGTTATCTACGCACGTTTGACCAACTCGTCGTCACCATATTAAGTAGGTATTAACATTTTAAATTTTTTTCTACTAATATTTAACACACAGTTCTCGTGGATTTTGAAGATTTTTATTTAAATGAATTCACCAATCCTTCTCGTATTATAATCAATAATACAAACCAATGTCCTTCTATTTATTTTTCACAGTAAGGTGACAAGGAGTGCATATTTCAGGATAGGTCAGGTCGTACAACCTCCAGTATTGAATTCTTTACTAACTAGGGCAGGCCAGCAAATGTACGTTGGATATTTGCGAGTCTGAGTGTTTTCTTAGTCTTATTATATAATAATTATAGTCGTATGAATAACGATTGGTGGATATATATCAATAAATATAATATACGTGAACAACGGTATGTTTACCATCATATTGTGGTGCTCTAAACTATGCACATTATATTATATTATACATAGGTCGTTACGATGGTCTTATATTATTATAATAAAGACTCGTCGTTGAAGACTGAAGTGTTTTGCGGTATCTTATCTCTATAATAATATAGCGGTATATGCAATGTGTGTACTAGTCGCAGGCGTGTTATATATACAATATACATATTACATACATTACATATACCCATAATATTATACGGGAGCTTTATATACTATTCATCGTTAAGCCCAACCCTGGAACCGCGGACGATCCGAAAGAGCGTACTTCATGTTATAATCGCCGGTTTTCGATAACAAGCAAGTATATATACTATATTATGTAATATTATAACAACCAAGCTCACAAAAGTGGGTTATACATACATGTACTGTATATATTGTTAGGATAATATAATATTTATTATAATACGCCATATTCGCCAAAAATTAGAATATTGTATCACGCTTTACGTGGTGCCTGCAGTCACAGTGCCACTTTTTAAGATTCTGGAATAAAAATCTATTTGTTATCAGTATAAGTTATTTATATTATACAGGAGCCGCGAACAATTATTATCACTCGTTTAAAACGCAAAACCTCTTAAATACATCCCTTATATACATCGCGGGTCATTTACGTGGAACCAACGGCGGTTTTTTATTCAAAAGTCTGATGTATTGTGCATGATATAAATGGCGTAGTATGTAATATTATTTGATGTGACGTGCGTACTGATTGCGCGTGCGCAAGGGCGCAAAAATTAGAAAATATATAATACTATTACACACGCATATAATAGTATTAGTAGTATTAATGGTGTATACGTTGCTGCACGTATATACACGAAACGTGCAATTACACATTTCACTGTCGTCGACAGTTGTAGACCATCAGACCATAATAGTAACCGTTAATGAACGAAAAAAAACTCTACACCGGGGTAGAATACTAATGTTATAGTATATAGTATAGTATAGTGTAGTATAGTATATAGTACCTGCACACACTGCTATGACGGTATATGACTGACGACATACCGCGTTATTAGTGGTAGTGGTAATGGTGGTAAGCGCAGAAATTGTACAGTAACAGTATAATAAGTATACAGTATACACACATATATATTATAGAGTGACGTATAATAATTACATGGTTGTGTTTTGATTCGGATCGCGACATCACATATAATATATAACATAAAATACAATCCATCGGTCGTCGTATTACTATAGTACCTTCGTCGTATAGTCACCACCACCGTAATTGGCCGAAAGCCATTCCGAGACTTAGTGTGGGTGAGTGGGCGTGGGTCGGAAACGTTTCAGTTACCGAACAACGGTCCGGCGGCGAGCGTTAACGAGGACTCCCTGGCTATAATGTCTCGACCCCACCAATGTCACGTTCTCCGAATTTTAAGCGTGATCGACGTGGTTAGGTTATTTGCGATTTCCCCTCTAGTCCTCCAACCCCTGCGCCATTTCCGCGGACTCCCTCCTCACAAGACAAGGCAGCACAGATATTTGTGGTTTATGCATTGGACCGGACATTTTTCATTGAACGTCTCTATGCCTCGAGATTGACCATTTAGAAGGCTGCAGTGGATATTGTTCAAATTTATTTTTCAAGTCTTAACGGGCCGTTTCAGGCGCACGTATATCGATCAATGTTCGGAATTTTGGAGGTTTCACCCTGACGTATTGACGACAAGCGATTTTCGGTAAATTCTGCATAGCTTGGTATTATGTATTAAATATTATATGCAACGCGCACATTAAATTCGGTCGAAACTATATACGGAACGCGTGCACATATTATAGTCATACACATAATATCACATGTTATGTCCTGTACGAAGTTTTTAGATTCCTGTACGTGGCACGTATGAGATGCTATATTATGGTAGGCGTATATTTATTACATATACGACCGTTGTATAGCAGGATAATGTCTCTAGGCCATGTACACGTATATATATATTTTCGCACGCGTTCTTAAATTTCCGAAGGGTCGTTATGGCGCTCGAGCGCGCTCTCGCGATTTTTATTATTGTTATTAGGGCCGTGTGTGTGCCATACCTTATTATATATATATATAACATTACATCATGTACGTGTATAATAAAAATAATAATAACAATAATGTATGATGGTGTGCCGCGGCGGGATAGAAGAGTCGACCGGTCGTCTCCGTATATTACGAAACGTAAGAAATATATAATAATTCTTGTTCTCTCGATATAATATCGTTCGACATCATTGTATAATATAATAAAATATATAATATAAATGTATGTGTGTGTGTGCGCGCGCACTTTTTATAATATATATTATAATATTGTACTGCCGCGCAGGGTCCGGGACAAATATTTATTACGTTCGTGCGTGACGGATGATACGTACGTGACCCCGGGGCGAAATTAATAATAATTCACATCCTGTGGTGAAATATCCCGGAATCACATGTATAGGTATTATTATTACGTTATACATATAGGTAGGTAGCCTTTAGGCATATATATATATATATATATATATACATATATATAATATACCATATGCTTACGTACGTGCGTATAGGTGTGTATAATAACACGGTCGCGGTAACGACGGTGGCGGTCAGCACACCACACATGGCTGCTGCTGCAGCGGCGTACGACTCGACTGTAAGATATAATTTATTATTATAATTATTATAATGCGCGCGATGTACGCGACCTGTTGTTATACTCTATACACGACCTATCGTGACGGGTAAAAAGTTTATTTCGTTTAAAACATTTATGAATACAATAATTTTACAACTATATTCTACACCCGATGAGGAAAAATTAAACTGTACGTGCGTATAATGTGCGACTACTATTTCAGACAGTGCTTGAATTGTGGAAAAAATAGGGGGATGCAAAAGTTTAAAAAATGTGTGTACCTAAATATTTTAAATGTCTTATTAACAATTAGGATATAATTAGATAGGGTATACGCATAAGTGGTTTTTAAAAATAAGAGAGACTTTTCCCTCCCTTATGTACTATACTTCAAATCAAGCACCAACTACCCCAGACCATGAAAATATTCCGGCGGCACTTGTTATCCTCGGAATTTCAGTTTTTACAGTCGTAATATGCGTCTTACCAATATACCTATTATATCGCTTTAATATTCTCGTTAAAAAAAATGTTTTTAGTTTTTTTAATTACTCAGCTTTAGACGTGTTTCCTGGATAACAATATTGGGTAATAAATAATCATAATAATAATATTATTAATATTACCTGCTGCCGTGTCGTGTCGCGTTAGATGACGCTTGGTTTTTTATTTATTTAAAAAAGAACCTTCAGTCGTTGTATTTTGTTTTGTTTCCGCAAAAGTTGTCTGAAGGGAGGGACGAAAAAAATGATAAATGATAAACGTTTCGTCGATATAATTTTATGATCGTCGTCATATACCAGCTAAATGTATATTGCTCATATAGTATTATATACATATACCGTGCGGTCGTCCTTGTTTCGGAAAACAACAATGAAGAGAAAAACATAACGTCACGCATGAAATTATCCGTAACTTTTTGCATTTGGGTCATGGTTGGAAAATATTATTATTTTTTTTTTTTTTTACATATACACACTACCCGCGCGTATTATAGGCATTTTACCGCGCGCAACATATCCGCCGCCGACCAATTGTTTCGCGAACGCATTTTCCCGTACGTCGTTATTATGTTATCATTATTATTATTATTGTCGTTGAACGCGAGCGAGTTTTTTTTTCATACACATGTGTGTGCGTGTACCGCAGAGACTCTAATAATAATTATATGCACAATAACACGCAGTCGCATTCATATATAAATTAGAATGATAATATTATAATATTATGAATGAACGAATACAATAAAGGAACACGGCATACAGCGTATCGCCCATAACATTCATTGTGTGCAGTAGTTGTAAGACGACCTTCCCGGCCGTGCAGTATATGATTTTGAAAATAAAAAAAATGAAAATCGTTCGAGACGCGGTTCGTTTTCCACGCTCACCCGTTACTTATATAGTAACATAACATAACATAATATAACACAATATATATAATCATTATGATATATTACACGATGTTGGTATTCACATGTATAATATTATATTGTATTTGTGACCGCCACGATATAAAAGACACCAGTGTTTTTGCCACCGCCGTAACAGAAGGGATTGATGACTTTATATATATCATAAATATGTATGTATATTAAAATATGTATAAATATGATACCGTAGATTATATTTTGCCACGCGTTATACTCGTCATGTGCATATACATATTGCGTATTGCCGTAAGTCGGACCAGCGCGAGAATATAAAATATGTTATACAAACGACGTGGATTGTTGTAGTTATGCGCGAGTCCATTTAAAAAACCTCCTGAAAATCGAAGTCTATACTCGCCCTGTCTCAAAACAAGGTCGGTTCTCGTACCCGGGGGCAATTATTTTCGCATGTTTCTTGAAAATCAAAAATTAATGTACCGTCACAAAGTTTTTGAGTTTTATTAAAATATTTTATTACATTTTAATTCCCATCTGGAATATTATTGAATTAAAATAATAAAATGCAAATCCTTCAACCCCTATGCGTTCTCCGAGCTCCAAATGTATAACTTATATAATTAATAATAATTGTGTAAACTAAGTTTAGGAGTACCGTGAACGGATGGTTTTTCTCCACTTATCTATACGCATACATTGTAATTTAATTAAGCACATATAATAGGTACTTATCATACAAATATAATAAATATGTATAGACTGTATAAAGTTTAAAAAAACAAAGTTTCTCAGAAGAGGGCTGCTGCAAAACGAAAGAAGTAAATTTTGACTATCAAAATCTTGAAAGAAATCACCCTCCGTGCATTCGTTTTTTTGCCCCCTCCCTTAGATTTTTTCCACTAATCTTTCAGGTATATAGCCGCTGTACATGACCGCGTTAAGATATGTGTAATTTACCGCGATGCTGAAATGTACAACTCCGCTCATTTACAAAGGTCTCGAGGACACTCGAACACAATACCCTTTATCAAACGCGAAACGGATTGGTGATACAAATATCGTACGTAGCGGCTTTATCCTTTACAGGGTACAGTAATATCGCGTATCGGCATACACTCACGCGCATAAATAATAATATTATACTTAATACGCTGTTGCCATAACGTTCAGGAGATGTACAGTTTATACATAGTAGGTAGGTTTATTAATACTTATATACAATATAATATTATATTGTTGGTTGTGTATAATAATTCAACGGAATAAGCAGTTGATAATTCTATAATATATTATTATTTGAATACGACGAAAATGCGGCAACACCGCAGACCTGTCAGGGTAAGAGCAAGAGGACGAGGAGGAAGTGGGGGTGGAGAAATTTATAGAAGTGTTGGATTTCTGTGAGGCGTACCTGCGTGTATACAGGGTGTGTATACCGGAGACGTGACGATTTAACGGTATTATATGTCAGATATTCACTATACGTATCCTGTAAGTTAAATAGTGTTATTCTTAATACGCACTCCGAGATATTGTTTATTAGACTGCAGTGCATACGAGTTAGTTTCAAACCGCGTTTTATCGACGCAAAAACGCGCCCGTATTATTACTATTATTATTATGGGCACGCATAATATATTATAATACCGTCGTCTGGCACTCGCCCCCGCCTTTACAGTCGCTCCCGTCGTACATATAAATATTATATGTGTGTATATATATATGTCGTGTAACACAAGTACAACAATAATAATAATAATATAATGTAATATCATACGCTCTTTGCCTACGACGTCTGTAATGGCATTTGACAAGTAGACGCCGCCATAAAGTTATCTGTACAACGATAGCGGTCGGGGAACGTCATGAACACTATACCGTCGACGGCGGTACCTATACTTCTATAGTCGTGTCATCGCTTGGTATAATATTATAATATTATTATTATTAAAACGTCTAACCCGATGGTGATAACGACAGCGACGACGACAACTAAAACAATAATGTATTAATGTTATATTATTATAATACGATAGCAGTGCCGAAGAG
The DNA here is from genome assembly GCF_005508785.2 of Acyrthosiphon pisum. NCBI lineage: Eukaryota > Metazoa > Arthropoda > Insecta > Hemiptera > Aphididae > Acyrthosiphon > Acyrthosiphon pisum. Next base: position 66,068,275 of record NC_042494.1, read on the forward strand.
ATCGGGGGAACGAATTGTTACGAAATCAGCGATAGTACGTAGTAGTCATACTGTCGTAGTATAATACTTAGCTGCGTATGCCATTCCGCAGATGGATTTCTAATCGACGCACCCATATTGATTTCGCGTATACTTATCGCGATATTGTGATAAAATACGACAACCCTGTGGTGACGTGTCACGGAAACCTGTTTTTAGAAATATAATAATATCTCAAATGACTTTTCAAACCCAACCCAACCCGCCTCTACCCGACCCGACCCGAGAACAAAAAAACGGCGCTCCCCACGAAACCTGTAGCGGCGCCGATCTTCTACGACGTAGGGTCCTCCGTCGTTCGGGTGAACGGCTTTATTATCGTCTGTCTACTTAAATATTATTACAGCCAGACGTATGTTGTATTATGTATGTCTTACATGTCATAAACACATTTCAACCATATACCGTGGGATTACCAAACCCGACTGTAAGCTGCCCAATAGTTGAAAAAGACCATTTTTAAGTACAGACTCTAATTCGTTGATCATTATTATGTCTATATCCATTTTACGTCGTTTTAATTAAGTAACTACGTCATTTCACTTTATCATAATGTCGTATTCGATGTTGTTTTGAACTAAAAAACATACTCAAATTTAAAATAGGTATTTTGTGATAAATTTAAGTGTAGCGAAATTAAAATCACAACCAAGTCCAAACGTACCTCCTATTGGTGTGTATGATTAGACATCGGCACTTCAAAAAATGTCCCTACGCAAACGAGCTAATAATTTTTAGACAGAACCGCGTTTTTTTAAAATATGACGCTGTACATATTATTTTCTCTTCGGTCAAAAAACACTCGTTCGTTAGACCGGCCTATTATTATATTGTTGTTGTTGTAGTTGTAGCCGTTGTTATTGTTGTCGTTGTTGTGACCGTAAACCGCGGTATACGGACGTCGAGATATTTAAAAATATTCACACGCGCATTGTGCGCGCGCGTATGTGTGTGTGTAGAAATAACGACGTAATAAACGTTAAAATAATATAAAATATGTATGAACTCGGTCGGGTGCGTGCGTGTGTCCCACTGAACGGATTCGTGTACACAATGTAACAATTTTTACGGGTTTCGGTCAAGTGATCACGAGGAGAAGCGGACTATACGGACGCCCGGAGTCAGCGGCGGTGGTGGAACTCGCGTACGTAGAAAATGCATAAATAACACACTACAAATAGGTAAAGGACACTCACACACGCGTACACTCAATATATGGGTATATACAGGCATTCATATATATGTGTGTGTATAATTAAATATGTATATATATATATATATGTAACTGTTGCTTTATGTATATACTATAATAATATATGTATGTACGTTCTTTTGTCAACGCCACCAAACTTGTGGTGCGTATACATATTACAATAATGATAATATGTACACTCGACTCGCGTATACTACAGAACGCATATACGCATATGTACACGTTTAAGTCGGATATTGTTTGAGCGTACAATGAATCTGTATATGAAATTATAACAACCAGCGCAGGGGGGGACGTTGAAACAATATAATGTGCACAGACTTTTCGGTTTTCACAACAGAAAAAAATCGGTTGGAAACGGGTAAAATAATGTAAACATGACGTATGGTATCTTATAACGTACTACAACAGCTATAGTATATAGTGTTTAAACCATCAATTTTCAAACTCCGAAAAGTTATTTTTTGACTGCGGGATCGATCGTTTTCGGATACGAAAATCTTATCAAAAAGCGCCGTGAACGTATAATAATAATAATTATATCGATATTCGTTTCGCCTACAAAATACAGCATGTTTTTTGATACCAGTGGATCGAAATCAAACCTGCAGTATCGTGCTAAAAAAACATGATATTATTGTGTAGTGTTTTGAACTGCAGTGCCCGTGATTTAATAATACGCTTTTATAATAAATTTATATTCGCTCTCGTTTTCACTACTGTTTATACCACGCTAATTGCTCAGGTTTTTCGAGGACCGAACATAATTTTTATAGAAAACTAAAACTTTTATTCGTATGAAATATACGTAAATTGTCTCAAGGGTCTGTGCAAACTTTTCAAAAGTATACACTTTATATTATATACTTATATATTATTATATACGATGCACGAATAAAACTCAATTTATTCTCGTTGAATGTCCTTAATAATCTTTTGAAAATTAAAAATTGTTTACATATATAAAATTATTTTTCTTGATATCTCGAAAAAGTTTCGTCTTGTTTTTTTTTTAACAAAACAACCTATTGTCTCGAAGACAATTACATTATAAAAGAAATGTTTGTCGACTCACTTTAATTATGCGCTGTATTGCAGATATCACGCGGGGTAGGAGTTGTACATCTTTATTTTTTTCAAATAATCACTGCGAACAATATGTATTATAATAAAACACACACACATACAATGAACATGTATAATACTTAAACATAATGTATAATATATATTTTGCACACATTCGCAGTATAAAACGATGATAGTTTTTAATATTATTACTATCATGATAGATTTACGAGCGTTGAGCACAGGTTTCACCACCAAGCATGCATGCTCAGTGCTCACTGATCACTTCCCACCTTTTTTATCTTTTTGTAATGCATACATTATTAAAAGTCTGATTGTTGTAATTTTTAGTATACTCAAGGACCAAATTTTCAAAAACATACATTTTTATATCATTAAAATAGAATCCTGTGGCGAAACAAATGATTTTTTTTAAAAATAAAATTACAATTTTCAACAGTAATCAGATGATCGCTTTGAAATGTCAGTGAACTTTCTTCAAAATGTCAACAAGTTGGTATATACACATATGTCAGTATAGTAAATATATGTCAATACTATATTTTTTTAATCATAATAGCCCTCATATATTATATTGTCAACCTATTATGATGGATTATTATCCTTAATCCTTATACATTAACAAATCAGAAATTAATATACTTGTGTTTGAATTTTGAATAACACTCGTCAACACTTTCAAATATATTATCTGATTAACAATTCAAAAAATGCAGTTTCTGTATCCATCTGATACTCCTAAAAAAGTATAAAAATGTTATATAACTCGAAAATATGGTATATTATAAATTATAATAGTATACATTTAATATTGACTAATATTCAGAAATCGAAATGTATTATTAGGTATAGGAATGAAATATGGGTTAGCTTGGGGAATCACTCTGTATATATTTTTGAGTTGTTCAAATTCTTTGTGAAAATCAAAAGAAAATTCACGCGTATATTTGGCTCTTGAAATAGTGTATTTAATTATTAATGCATAATATTATACGGGACGCCTTTAGAAAAATAAAGTTGGTTATATAATAACAGCGCCTGTGAAACCCGAGTACAAAACCCCACAATGCGATGGTGTGCGTGTTGAGTGTTGACGGGCACACTCCTTGTCATCTCACCGTCCCACAATATTATAATAATATATTCACGTGTATTATAATATAGATATGCGTATACTGTGATGCGTGTTTGGTTTATACCATGGTCGTGTAGGTACTAAGAATGCCACATAATAATAGTGTGCATTGAGAATCTGTTATGCGATTTTATTCCAATGCATGCTATAGACTTATAGGTCATACGATGCGCTGACCATATTTTATTATAACGATAGTAATATATTGAACTGTGTGGGCAAATAATATAGGTATGACATATTATTATTATGCGACAATGCCGTCTAATATCACAAAAAAATATATGTATTACCTATAGGCTATATTATCATTATCATTTACCTTGACGATGTATCACGTGCACACAGTATAGATTTCGATCGATGCAGTTGTTATTTTACGCTATTATAAGTTTTTTTTTTTTAAAACTGTGTGAATACCGTATTCACATTTTTGTTTTCGATAAAGCATTTTCTATTTGTCATGATATTTTTTAACACACAACTATTGACTGCGGCCACATAGTATAAAAATCATTGTACATAAATTCGTGGTGAATTATAAATTATATAAAAACGCCTTTTATCCCTGCGGTTAATTTTATTTTCATTTACTTATTCTAACGTCAATTTTTGAAAATCCTTTTAAACAATATTTTATATACTCAGACCGAACCGCGAAAAACACTCAAGGAGTTGTGCAGGATACGTACGCGGCAGGGACACGTAGTGGTGTCGCCCGCCGGACAGACATCGTCGTAATAATAATATAATAATAATACAACAATATCCTCCGCCCGACACATCGTTGACGATGGTGTAAATCCCGTGACACATATATATACACGACACATGTGTATAATACAAAAATATTTTACTTGAACTACATTATATCGTCGACGGCAATGCCGTGTTTCACCGTCTCGGGTATAATATGACGTATAGCTGCTCTTGTGCGGCTCACGTAACGCGTACCTATATATAGCGTAGAGTAAATATTATTATTATTATTATTATTATATGATGTACGCCGTCACACGTGATCAACGAGGTTTCTCTCGGAAAGGATTTGTTGTAGCAGGCAAAAAGCACTATATAATATCATAACGCCATCGTACAGATATGGATGTAGCGTGTGTCGCGTTCGGACGTGTTTCGAGGGGAGTGAAAATATATATCATTCTTTTTCCTTTTCAGGGGCGGTGGTGGAGGGGTAGGGGGGAGCTTAACTCGTGTGACGATTGTCAAATCGGTCGTCACGTTTGTGCGCGCGGTATACCGCTATTACTACAACCGCAGTATATTATATAATGTACACCGCCGAGAGAGTTTCATTTTATGAATAGCTTCATCAGTCCCTAGAACCCGATGATCGCCCGGAATATGGTCATTAAGTGTTCGCATGTGTGTGCGCGTGCGCGCGCTTGGTACGTTCGCGTCCCCGTGATCGCTTAAGCTCATAAGCATTGCTCTCGCTGTATATAGTGTGTTTAATATACAGGGCGGTTATTTTATACCTTATATCGGTATTAGGACGAAGAATTATTTTAAATCATATAATATAGGTGATAGATAATAATATGTGATATAAACAGTTATTGTTGCTTAACGATTAAATACAATTTAAAATCCTCACTTATACTTCTTAAGGAATGATTTCCCAGTTCACGATTAAACACCCTGTATATTTTGCTAAATTTGTTGCCGTAGTTGCTGCTCTACTACCGACCTCCACTACTGCCACCCCCCACCACAACCACCACTACCGCAACCACCAACACCGCTACTATTACTATTGTAAACGATATTATATTATTATGTATACAACAAGGACCCCGCGTTAAAATTTTATTTTTCAATTGCATACAACTGTATATAATATAATTTATATATACGTTTGTGTTGCCGGACGTTCTGAACTTTCTCACACACTATTAGAACAATATTTAGCCGACGTTGTGTATACAACGCTGTTGCAGTGTATTGTAATTCGTATGATATTGTACGCGTCAAAGGCGACGCCGGAGGAGTAATTACACGCAAGTTAACAACGGAGCGTATTTCGTACGGTGCACAACAATAGACAATCATTTGTACAAATCGGTCTACATAATATACACGATGATAATATACATCGTAATGAATGCGTTTTATTGTCGAACATTTTTCTTTCGGGCCGAGTGCCACGGAAATCGCGTACCTACTATATATTATATAGGTCGTATTGTGGCTGTATTTAGTTATAATAATATACATACTGTAAGTACTTGCTTAGGTAATTACATAGGTATATATTATAGGTGTATTGTGAGATTTCATAAACACACATAATCGCCATCACTCACAAAATGATACCCGCGGATTGTATACCTATATAATATTCAGCGAACCAATTTATTGTCTTATACGTGTACTTACATCGATTCAAGATGAAATGTATTTATTTTAACTTGTATTTTTTTTTCTGTTTCAGGTAATTTGAACGAAAACAAAATAGTACCTATAACGTCTTTAGAATTTCGACTGTTCGCCGCCGGTAACGTACTTTTAGAATAATACGTATAATAATAAAATACAATATGCGTACGGTACGCGCTTGTTAGCGTTGACTCGGTTGTTCGCCAAAGTTTGTGGTTATAGGAATCGGTGAAAATCGAAATCGCACACTCCAGTCGACCATATTATTATTATATATTATATTATTAAAGTATAGTTGTACCAAAACACAATGATGTTAATATATACGTCGAATAATACGCCGCGTGACGGTGGCTGAATATTTTGCCCGCCAAACTTTGTTGGTTCGATCGAATTAAATTTAAAACCAATACGCGGCTTGCCGTCTATGCGAGCGTGCAATAATTTTGTATGATATATATATATATATATATAAGTGAGTGACGTTATCCACGGTGCCTATACACGATTATAATAGCGCGTTAATGAGTTTATGTACTTTCACGACTGCTTCAGCGGGTCTTGAGCATACGTGTAGGTACCTATATTTTGGTCGTAGTCGAGAAGAATAATATATATTATGAGAACACGTGGTCGATGATAATTCGATTATATAACCGCGTTTTTGAGACGGCTTGGTCGCGGCGAGTTCATCGTGGAGACGAATAATTATAATAACATAGATAAAGCGTCCCAGAAAAATAAATTTTTTTTTTCATTATTATTCTTATTTGCGTTCAAGATTTCAGGGACGTGCAATAATTATAATACCTATTGTGTAAAATGCAACTATAATATAATCATTTTGGAGCGTCCGACGTCCGTGACTATAATAAATTGCGTTCAATCTAGCGGTTAGTCAAATAAAACGTTTTGTATACCTTTCAAAGTAGAAACACAGGTTATAGCTATGCGTATTTTTATTTTTAAATATTTTAAAAAACTTTCGATTAAATATATAATATTATGTAAATCGTAAGTATGTCGGACGTCGGTAGTCAAATATAATTTTTTATTTCAAAAAATTTAAATTAAAAAAATATTCAGAAAACTAATCAGTCAGATATTGTATTATATTAGCCATTTTTGTATAGAATAGTCATTTATTATTACTAATTACCGTTTATAATTTAATTAATTTTCGGGTGATTTATGTAGGTATTATAAATGTCAGATTCTACAAGTGATATTTTAAAAATATCATATTACATTATGATCATACCTAGTCAGATGCATGTGACCCACAGTAATGATATTAGGACGAATTATATTTATATATATCTAATAATAATTTATTATAATCTTCCTCTACTTTCTATAAATTCAACAATAATATATTTTTACAAATTTGTTAACTTTTCAAAACACAAGTAGTAGGTAGGTATATAGTTATGAAAGCAGACACATTATCGTAATTTAGTTTTTAGTCTTCACTTGAAAAATCTGATAATATTATTTCAACTTCTGTGTCCGCTGTGCTCGGTGTACCTATATGCAGCCTCATTTGGATGGAATTTCGCGATGTACACTGAAGGTTAGGTACTCTGATGTACTACACTCGCGATGACTAGTGAACAGCAGCCTGCTATGTAACTTACCACGCACAAATATCGCATTATTATCGTAAAGCGTATATTTTAATTTTTTTTCCTCGTTGTTTTATGTATTATTATTATTTATTATTACATACATTCTCTAGCCACAGCAGTGCGCCACAATAATTCGGTGACCGTATTCTGTCCACACACGAGGCCGAAATGGATATTCGTGGTTAAGGTGCAGAGCTTTCTTCTCTACACATATTATATACATACCTACTATATGAGCAGATTCTTAATACACACACACACACACACACACACACAAACATATATATATATTTACATAGGTACGTTAACCAAGAGAGTGCCACTAGCTTATAATAACATATATCTATATATAATAGTATATATAAATAATACATACATGTATATTGCGTGGTGCGTACTGAATATGTATATATGTTAGGTACTTGCACGTCGCATATATAAACCCGACACACTCGGGTATACACACATATATATATATATTGTATGTATATATATATATTCGACTCCGTGTGTCAACCGTATAGGATTTTTGAGTGGCTCGTCCCCCTCCGCCCCCCTTCACCACCCACCTACCACCACAACTTTAGACGCCGCCGCTCGCGAGTACGTGATCGACTAAAAACTCGTACACGACGATGATGTATAATACATAATATATTATAATGTTATAACTTATATCATGACATATATGTACGAATAAAACAGTATTATTATAATATATAAAAGCAAGCGCATTTGCGAGCTTATTCGCGATAAGAAAAAGATTATCGTGCGTTTTATCCGTCTGCCGCAGAATATATGATGTACCTAAATCATATTTTACACCGCTACACTCGAAGCGTCGCTTAGGATCGGTATTTTTTATTGCCAGTTTTTATGTGAAGGTATGTTGCAAGTGCCTGTATACCTAATATGTATACGTTATTTTTTCCCGTTTTGCTCTAACCGGTCGAAGGTATTAATGAACACCGAGCAAAATCATCATTAGGTACTATACGCTACGCTATCTTCATTAGTTGTCGTCGCCTAAATGTAATATTATATTATACATTATTGTTATTCGCGAACACAATGTATTATTATATTACATAAAGACAGAATATTATTAAAGTAAACATACATAGGAGCTTTTATATATGTTATATTATAGTACGTAATTTTGACTATTTAATATTTTTAACACGATTTCAGAAAAATATTAGGTGTTGCTGCACTATAATGGAGACCCAGAGTTTATTATACATGTTACATTACATATTATACATTATAATTTGTTATGTTTTTCGATTTACCAAAATCAAAGTAAAAAAAAAGTTATTTTCGTATGTGTCTCACGAAATCAACAAAATCGACCAAAATCATTCAAAGATTTATTTCGTGTGAATACTTTAACGGTCAAACTTTACTAATTTGTATTGGGTATGCATTCAAATCATTCGAAAGTTTAGGTGTAGTTAAAAGACTAACATACAGGCAGACACCCAGTGTATTGTAGACCAAACGAAGTTATTGTTTTCATCATATGTTCGGAATAAATAGTAACAGTATTAACAAACAACTAGGAAATGAAAAAAAATCCTATCCGTATATAACATAAAATTATATTATATACGAACGGAACACTCGGCACGCTGTCCGCATTACCATAATGCATAGGTACCAAGACAAACGATTTACATATTATATACCATTACCGCGGTCAAAACGTCCTGAAGTCCATCGTCGTCGAGGACCCTGTTTCGTGACCTATATACAGGATGATTTATTAAGCACGCTCACCCCCATTTGATTTGCTTCAATTAGGTATTTGTTTGAATTCTGATTCAATTACCATATTAGGTTTATTAGGCAACTTGAGGCGTTTCCCGGGGTGTTACAAACTTTTTTTTCGATTGAGTACCATACTTTTTTACTGAAAAATGTTTGTGTGGATAATTTTAATGGAAGTTGTTTTGTATCTAAATATAAATTCATACTAATTTTAGCGTGCGACAAATCAGTCCAGGCCCAATAAGGGTGATGTATGTAGCATGTTCGTATGAAGTGAAAGAATAGTATACTTATTTCTCATAAAAATCTTCACATATTTATTGTTTTCTTGGTGATAAAATTGTATATTATATTTGATTTTGTACACATAAAATATTGTAGGTACTACAATATTGTGATATTTTTCAAAATGTTTAGATTAAATTTAGATTATATGTGTAATAACAATGTTGCATTTATCAATAGTTTCTCTGAATAAAATTATGTTTCAACTGATTTAATATCAATGTAAAATGTTAATTATCGACATCTTTATCCATTTAACCTGCTGAAATTATTATAGGGAGCATACTAGCATGTTTTAATTATAATAAATATTCGATTCGACGGGTGTGAGCATCTGATGGGAGGATGGTGTGGAGAGGTGTATAGTACTAAGAAAAAGCTCAAATAGGTGATGATGGTATAAAAGAATAATACGAAATTCTGATTACGTTCGCTGTGGGCAAATCTCGTCGGACATTAATTTTATCGCCGTGATTGTTGTATCTGAATACACGCTTACAGTATAACAGTTATATTATACTACCTTTACCTACTTCATAATATTAATATTATAGTATGCTAAAACTCGTTATTATAATAATATTATTGACTACGCGCTCTGTCTCTAAAACGCGTTATGACATAATTATTATTACAAAATTATACATTACATTTTATTATATTTATATGTATCTAAATATAAATTCATACGATATTCATGTGTATATAAACGGTTTAGCGATGGTTCGACATTAGCGATATATCGTTAAATCGTGTAAGACCCCATATAATATGTTATTAATTATATCATTATTATATAGGCCCAACCCGACGTAACTCGACTTACGTGCGCACGTAACGTTATTGAATAGACATATATCTACCACATAATATTATTATCACTTGTCAGTTGTCGCACAATCTGTCAGCAGTGCGTTTAATCGCGCGTATATAATTACGAACTAAAATATTATTACGTTTATCGTCGCAATCGAGATCATATCGGGCAGCTCGTTGTTCGGTTTCGGAAAAAGAAAGCGATAGGTTAAAGTGTTTTACCATTTCGCGCCGCGACCGTCGAATCTCCGTGATTATTTTCTGGTTTGCGCGTCTTGTATTTTAATAATCGACCGTAGCGTATACGCCGTGGCAGTGCGATACATTAACATAAACAGGCTGTGTGTGTATGTATAATATTCGTTCGCCCGCAGTCGAGAGCTCGTTAATTTGTAATTCAATTAAAAATCCATTTACCTAATACCGCGCGAGGAAGGAAAAAAATGAACGGCCGCTTATAGTTTGGTGCGGCGCGGCGGTGAGGTTAACGAGAGGGAGTAAATATTAAATATATATATATATATATATATAACGTCGCGGTGAAAATTCGGGTCTGCCGCTGAAGCCCGACGAACAGATCGACCGTTAAAAGTGACCTATATAGATTGTATAATATACGATATCGCTTCATGTCCAGCGAACGTTTTCGATCTTTCGACGTGCGTTGACCTTCCGCCGCCGTCGTCGTCATTTTCGTCAAAGTGGGTCGTAGAAAAATGCGAGCTTGCATTCGTAACCGGTGTTTTTAATCGATCATCCTGTTTGCTTTTATTATTTAGGTTTCCTACATATAGTGACTACCTGCATATAAACAATAATTATATGTTGTAAGACAATGCGTTTTATTTTGTGCATTGAATAATTTGTCCAGCTAATCCAAAATAGTTTTTTTGATAACAGTGAAAATAATAAGTTATTTTTTATTTTTTTGCCGACCCGCCTACTCAATATAATGCATGTTTATGCCTACAAACTACCTATACTATGACGTATATGTAGTAGGGATCTTGAACTTACCATATTATTTATTATTGTGCATAATATTCAAATAGCGATATACAAGATCTGTCGAATAATTTATGAATAATATTTATCCAAACTGTTCCAAGCTAGTGTTGCGATTATAATGCTCTTTGAAAATTGGAAAGTTCATAAGAACAGCAATCATGAGTTTGATAACAAATCATGGAACGTCGTTAGTCATACTATAAGTGTTAAGAAAAAATAACTTATTCATTTAGCTCGAAAATCGAAGCTATATTTTATTCATTGATCAGTTGGTACCTAATGCGAATTCACACCGTAGTAACGAGGAGGGAAATATTAGTATCACATGTATTTATCTGGAACAATGAAATCGAGGATTTAAGGAAGAAAGGTTTAGTTTGAAGTGGCTGAAAAGATAAAAATAACAAAAATGTGACTCGTCTTCATCCAACGCAGCAGTTATGTTTTAAACACAATGGTTGAATTCGGCGTGTAAAAATTTGATAAATGCTTAGTATTTAGTAGTACTCTCCGACTATAATATTTCTTGTTGAAATTCATATACAAATAAAATACGTAATATTTTGATAAGCCACACGGTTATGGCGGTGTTTCGGTTCGATCGGATTCTGTGCGGGGTGATTCATTGATTTCAGAATATTCGGGCGATAAGTGTACCGGATTTAAAACATACATGTAGGGGAACATAATATAACAACGCGTTTCCACGCTTTTCGAAACAGTCCGGAAGACAATGTGAGATTAAACAAAAGCCGCGTACGGGCCATGGTTAACGACACCGTACACATTATATATTATTCAAAAGCGGGCGGCGTGGTGGAGATTAAACCAGCATCGACTTTGGGCGCTATTCTCGAACAGCCCGGGGATTAAAAAACGTTATGCGGATAAATAAACGCAAACTATCGTTCCGGGTCGAATACCATTATGTTATGTGTAATATTATATATGATATTTTAGGCAGTGGAACGGCGAAGGATGTTTTTTGAGGTACCTCGACCAAAATCGGGGAGTGGGTGCGTCTGGCGGAGGTCTGAGGTAGTCGGATGCGTATTGATAGCTGCACAGATCAGTGAGTTTGAGGAAATAAACTAATACCTATAACAATAATAAAAATATTTTATTACATTTAACTTAATGCAGGTGCAATCTATAAAAGTGATATAACCAACAAACAGTAAGTTCACTGAGTTATAATATTATGCTTCTAAGTTGTAGGTATCTGTCTGTATTTAGTATATATACCAACACATAGGTGTAACTTATTTAGTCTACATTTGGTACATTATACGAACTAACAGTTTTATAATAATATTGCGGACATTTTCGTTATGTTTTCTGTAATTCCTGTAGTGTGTAAGAGAGCGATTGAATGCAACATTTTATTAAAACTAGTAACGACAAATAATTTACAAATAAAGGGAGGATGTCATTTAAAAAAAAAACAGAAGTTTGAATTTACACATGACCCTCCTTAAGAAGTAAAAAACATTAAAACAGTTTGAAAATATTGTATTTAAGTACATTAATATTCTATTAAAAAACTTCGAAAATCGGGTTTCTATTAACTGTATTATTGAAACGGGGTGAGCGTGTTTGGTGAATCATCCTATAAATACTTTATAAGTTTATATCGTACTCATATATAGTACAGGCGAAGGATTCGCGTGGCCTATTAATTATAAATAATTAATAAACGAACATCGTTCGAGGAAATCGTGCATTATGCGGTATAGCCGTGAATCGCTGACGCCACTGCACCGTGAAATCTTCCGGCGTAACCTTTAAGTCACGCATTCGAATGAGTTATACTTATATAGTTATATACTCGTGATATTATTGCGTAATTAAATACAGTGGTCCGGCATAAATGGTTAATAAAACGTTAGTGTTTAACGAGATATTTTATCAATTCACGCTTGTACACGGAAAGTGCCCGTCACTATACATATATATAGGCATAATATATAATAGTACCTATCATACTTAGACGATAATAATATCGTACGCGCAGAAATAAATCCATAAATAATAATTAATGCATCGGCGTGTTTTTAATTACTATTATGTGGGTATAGGTCTTAGGAGCTCCGATACGAAGCTTTTTTTTTTAAGTTCGTTTCAAAAATATTATTATAATAATTATAATTACTATTACATCGATTTTGCGGGTCAGACGGTAACGGCTGGACGATAGTGATTATTATTTTTCAAAAGTCTTTTTCACTATACCTGTGCGCATAATAATACGTCAGTGTATACGAAATGAAAATGTGATATGATTGTTATAATGTAATGTACCGCTGCGTATAATCGCGACGAGAACCTCATTATTGGATGGAGGTGTTTTTCAGCAGCGTGCAGTACCAACGTTTTTCAATAAGTTTGGATGCAGTCGACCGTTTCTCGAATAAAAATATATAATATTATCCGGCAAACGTAATATACAACACTAACAACGGTTAAATGTCACCGGCTACTATCGTATATACAACAACAGTATATGTACGTTCAGGCTGACTCAGACTGTGAAGCGAAAAACCGTTCGTACGTATATATTTTATTGTTAAAACTTCTGCGAGTCCCTTTGGTTGTCGAGTATTCAAATTTTATCGATCGTCGTGTTTTCAGATATTTCGTATTAATAAATTTCAAAGGTGACGTCAAAAACGCGATGCACGTGGAAAATATAATACACGTACCGCGTATGACTCCCTTTTCCTCACGAAGCTAACCGATTGAGTTATATTAACATTTTAGAATTCGATTAATTATAATAGGTATACCTACCAGCTATCTATATACCGTATGTCCTCAAAAACAAGGTACACTCTATAACGCAGTTACTTATATTATTACTTAGTACCCTTCAGTACTTGTATTATTAGTTATTATTGTTTGCCGGACACAAGACAAAATTATTAGATTATAAATTCCTATGACTTGTGGTTTTTTAACTCTCGTATTTTTTGGATGTGCAACAACTTCACTTTTTCTGTGCACCCTGTTTATGTGGAACCCCGGTAAATTATATTTTATGGTTACAGAGTTGCGTTGGTGCGAGCATTTTTTGAGTCGATAATATAACAAACATAATATAATATTGTTTGTAGGTGTATATTATATAGTGATAATTATCTTGCCCGTGCCGTTTATAAATTAATAATATTATATACCTAATAATATAATAATTCGTCTAACCTTATTAAATCCGATTTATCCGTTTGCGGATTGGACTGTAATGTAATAATGATAACTAGCGAACAACATCAACCCCATGTTACGTTATAACTGAGATTTCGGATGGATCGAGAGATTTTTTGAAACTGTGTGTATATCATATTATATCGATAGTCATACGACCAAATATTCTAAGCGACACTTAGGGTCCAAGTGACATATGGCTTGTATATTATTGAATGGAGAAAAATATATGTTTTCCAATGGGCATGCGGAAAAACAGCTATGACCATTATCGAATGAACAATAATTAAAATCTCAAGTTTGCGTTATATAACTACATTTTTATATTTTGTTTGCTCAAAAAGGGGATCTTACCGACAATAATCGGATACAAACAACATTATCACAAATGTTCGTGGGACAATATAGTGACGTTTATCAAATTTGATTTAAGATTATTTCATTTTTGCACAAAATATTTGTCTGCACTTTATTTTGTTGAACATACCATAAAATATAATAGGGAAATAATGTATTAGATAAATTATTATGTAAAAAAAAAACAATTACGGCATAATTTCCAACATTATTTAATACATGTATTCAAATTTCCGTATCCACGTAAATAATAACCAAAAGTTAAGTTACTCGAAAGTGTGATAAAAAAAAAGTGTTATACGAAAATAATGCTAAATCTTACGTAAAAAGTTGTTTCTTATCAAAAAAAAAATATTGAAATCACGACAAAATGTTTTTTTGACCCTCCTGAAAACCTTAGCAAATGTCGCTTAGCCCGGTTTGTCGCGTGACCGTGGATCCTATTATTATTATTATTATTATTACTATATCAATCGTAACAGTTCGCCGTCCCGCAGCCCGTCGTCCGATTATGTGCAGAAGCAGAACTCGCTACGTACAAACCTTACGACAGCGTGTGATTGATGAACGGACGGATGATGAACGAGAGCTCTTATATTCGTGTACGACGTTCATAAACCGGCTGACGTGCCGCGCACACACTATAATAATATATATTATATACCTATATATATATATTATATATATATACAGTCGTACAATAATGATATACAGTAGTTGTAGTTAATCTATTTCGATTTCGATCGAACGGTATTGATTGATCTCTGCCCGCCAGAGTCGTCGACGGGGGTGAGTATGGACGCGTCGTCGTCAGCACGATTGGGTGGGCGGAACGGCTGACTGTCGAGAGGGTGCAGCGGGTAGTACTCGCGCGACTGATGCGTTTTATCTCGCGAAGGGTGCCGGGATAACTGATTATCACACGTAGGTATAGTATACTGTACGCCGACTCGGATAACTGTCTTATTGTCTAGCTATATAGCTATATAGTCTATAAGTCGACTGTCCGTATTTTACATGTATTATACAAAGATCGATAGACAGAATAATCTAAGACAAGTTTAAATCGGGTATCTATATAATTGTATCTTGTATCTGTATTTGACATTTGTCAAAATCGTATCATCTATAGGATCTTGTAACATTTCTTATTTGCGTTAAAATGCTATAAACACACGAATTAAAAAACATTTTACAAGATTTAATAAGTTTTCAAATTTACATATCATGTTATTTTTCTCCCTGGTCTATGGCGGAATCACACAATTAATCTCAAAATAAATTTAAAAGGATTTGACCTTTGCAGTATATATGTTTACTATATAGTATAAGTTATTTTTTAATTATAGTGACAAAATAAAAAGCGACCCTATCTTTGAATTCAGATAATAGTGTAAGCGTGGGACATTTATGCAGTGCTTGAATGGGAAAGAAACATAGAATGGGGAGGCAAAAATTGAAAAAAAATTCTCTACCCAGATGTTTAAATTTCTTATTGATTATAGGATATAATTAGAGGGGTACGCCAAAATATTTTTAAGAAAGAACATGGGACTCTGTTTCCCGTTACCCCTTGCAATTTAAACACTGCGCGTATGGTGTGTGTATAAAGGATTTAAGTGGTCGGTGTGTTAGGTTCTCGGAACATAGTGCCTTAGTAGTTAATTCTTTTCCCCGAGCTAAAATAATCTTGAGGTATTTTATATTTTAACAATTTTCCATTATAAATAAATGATTTAAAAAAATATGTATGGTACTTACAGTATCTAAAGTAAGACAAATAAGTGTGTCTAGAAATACCTATATATAATATCTATTAATAAACTTTTAATGTGTTTTTTATCTATAGTAGTTAAAATTGATGAAACTAGAGTATTTTATCTATACTAATGTTTATTATATGTATATATAAAACTATAAGAAGAGCGCAAAACCGACAAAAAGATCAATTTCCGCTTTATGAGAAATGCGTGCTTTAGATATCAGGTGTGCGTCCCTCTCCGGTTTTACTTCAACTGCCGGTGGGGAGAGGGAGGGTGTTTTTTTTTATTTTCACGCCCCGCGGCCACGAAGAAGACAGTACTACTACCATATAATATACGCACCGCAGTAGAACTACACGTGTCGGAATAATTCTCTGGAAAACGCGGGTTTTATACACGCGCATGTACGAACACGGTGCGCAGAGCGGGCGGGACGAGAGTTTTTGTCGAGCCGGAAAAGTTTTAAATTAAATCCGTTGAGTCACGGCGTGGTGGTGGCCATGGACCCTACATGGCACACACACACGCACACCATATATTCATATGTGTGTGTGTGTGTGTGTGTGTGTGTGTTTGTGTGTGTACTGTGTATATGTGTGTGTATACATATAGGACGATCTCCCAGACCGCCGCTGAGCTCTTTTCCCCTCTGCATAACCCGTCACTCACGATCTCCCCGTTCCGCCGCTCCTATAAGCAGGTCTTCTTCTCTCTTCGTACGGTATTATATGCATGTTTTTCTGTTCCGAATACACAATTGCACCCCTCCCGAGCCCCGCCACCGTAAATACAGAAATAAGCACCGCTGTCGCGTCTGTCTCGGGTGCGTATATATATAGTCTTTTTTCAGAATTAACTCTGGTCGCGAAAAAAATAATATAATAATATATAATAATAATAAAATAAAATTATACAGTGGTCCCCTCTGCAGCAGCACAGGCTTTTGGTTTTTTTTTTAACGCGACGTAATTAAATGTCGTCGGCGGCGTTTTCGTCCCTGAGTCACAAAGAGCGCAGACAAACTGTGGTGGGTGGATCGTGACGAGGGGCGAAGAAATAATAATGTCACGTGGAATGACGAAAGAGGACTATACCACGGTCCAGCAATATACAACGGTATAAGGTCTAAGGCGACTTGTGGAAGAACTGCGTACACCACTCCGGGAGGTGTAACATAAACGTATCATGTGTTATTATATTGCGATAATATTATTATTCATCATAATAATTATCGCTATCAAATAATTGCGCGTGTGCATGTAGAAGGATTATACCACGTGAGTCAGAAACACACCACAAACAGTATCGACAAATTCTCTGTCTACATACATTATTTCGTCAATCCCAAATAGTTATCTTATAAAATGTGAGGTTTCATAGGTGCAACGTAAGTATGCCTCATTTAAACCGCCCAATCATGAGATGCGTAGGTATTTCGTCTGTTTTTATTTTTCGCTGCCAGTTGCGTGCCATGATAAAATGTCTAGTGTAAAATGATTGTAAAATGCTCCAGAGATACACGTTCCATGGTGCAGAGTAACAAATACTAGAGGTGAATTCTTCAATGGTGTCGCCGGTGCGTGGTGTTAATTTACGAAAACTCATTAATGTATTACTCTGCAGTATAATGTTTCGTTAGTAGCTATGTAAAAATGTTCACGCCGTTCACGACTGTCGACCGTTTTTTTTGTTTTTTGTTTTTAATTTACTTTTATTGGGGTTTTTCATTGTGCGCCTGAGAGAGTACCAAAAAAAATATCGTATAATATTCGTAATGCTTTTTTAACTCACGTGGGTTTAATTTATTATCGTTTCGTTGGTTTGTTTTCGACTTTTAAAAATAACTTTGCTGGATATAATATGTGAATTAATATGAAAAAAAAAGTACCGTCTGCATTGTATTGAATCATAAAAAAGTAAAAACCGAACTGGTCGTCGTCAATTCTCTTAATACATATTTTATTCTAAAACACGTCATATCAGTGACGAGAAATATTCCAAACACCGTATTGTAAATATCTTTATATTATTTTCCGTATTAGAAGTGGAATGTGTTTTATGAGTTAAATAATAAAATCGTTGACGCGTTTGGCTTGAATAATATTATTATTCTTTAAACTTGTTTTTGTGTGTATGAGATTGCGCGCTCACAAATCATTATAATAAGATAATAATATATTATTAGGTAATATTCTTTTGTAGGTATAGATAGGTACACATCTTATCAGTATTGTAATGCGATTACGAAGGTTATATACCTACATGAAAATTATCATTTTTTAATTAGAAAATATTTCCAAGATGTAAATATTTCGTGTAATTAAGCGAAAACCGTAAAGTTACATTCCAATATAATATATTATGTATTTATGTATTTAACAGCGCGGTTTCGCATCCGGATCAAAATTAAAATTATAATGTAGTTTTAGCGAAAAGCAAATTAGAAAACAATGTCAGCTATTCGCGAGAGCACTCCGAGTTTGAAACTTTAAGCTTTGTCTCGGTTCGGATTTTTGTAAAACCACGAAGACGTACTGAAAAAAAAAAGTTTTTTGTACACGGTGCGACGAGCGAGGGCACCACCGCGCTACTTAGAAATAAAATGGAACGCCAGTGGGCTTGAAATTCAATTTTAACTGTATAGAAAGAGAACGAGAGAGACCTGTACAAATATATACATTTTTTTCTTTCATATAAATATATTTCTGTGTATATCCGCGTATACAACCAATTCAATATGATCACTTTGTGCATTTTATTTTTAGTCACCGCGGTGGTACTTTGTTACAAATAAATATTGGATATCCAGAGTATTTTATTATTGTACGTACCTATATATATATATATATATTATATATATAGTATATATTCAAAGTTCTTTGTTTGTACCAGCTATGTAAAAAAATAAAAAATTGATAAATACAAATAGTTATACAGTTTTCACTATTGGTAATAATATAATATTATGGTATGTAACTGTAAAAGTTAAACATCATATTAAAAAACTTTGATTTCGTTTGACGCGGGAAATGTATATGTCAAAAGAGATGATATTATCGTATTACGCATATTACAATATGATTATCGTTACCGCCGCTGAACGTAAAATAAAATAAAAAAACTATAGTACCTAAATGATGGCGATGGTGGACATATAGGTATAGGTTAGGTTGAAAAAGAACGTGTCGCAATCAATTCCGTTGTGGTCGCATACGTGCGCGGTTAATCTACTTTGATTAGTGTGGTGGATTCGCCGTATAGACATACCACAGTCGTGGTCGGGTATATATAGCCCGTGCGGTTTAAATCGTAGGATTTTTTTTAATTTAAATTAAATTCGTCAGAAAACGTAAGAGCGCTAAATTGTTTATCGCAGAGTTTGCCTGATGTTATTATTTTTAGAAATTGATCGATATAATTATATTTAATACGTATGACAAACAGAATATATTATATCAAAAACATATTATATGGTAATAAAGTGTATATTATAATATAGTATTTCGTAAAATTTTATTTGATGAAAAAAAATATTCCAAAGTTATGTCACGCGCTGCAGTGTTGAACAAAAAGATTTTACGCTTAACCGATGATTAAAATTTATAAGGATTATAATGGCTAAAATTTAAAATTCATGAATTTCATTTAAATTCATTGAATTTTTCACAACCTAGTTATAATATAAAATAATACCTAGTAATAATTTCAAGTGTATTTTAAAACTACTGCAAAAAGTAAAACAAAATTAACCGTGGATAATGTATTATTTATTTTTTGAGCCATTTTATTTATTTCAACATCAATATTAGTTATTACACAATCTCAATCCTTCAGTATTATCAAATCCATTGAATAATTAAATGTAATTTGTATAAACTTTACAATCAGCTGTTTACCATAGAATTTGTTTCACCCAACCGGCAACACTATACCTGAATACCCGAAGCGTTCGAATTTGATCGTTACGAAAATGTGATATCATAATAATATGATAATATATTTTAATATTTTATTTTCGTAAAATATATTGTCGTCTATTACCTCGACATTACCATAATATCGCAATATTTTCTCATTCAACTCGAATATTAACATCGATCTTCATTTCTCGTTAATATATACGCCATTGGGCCAACAATATTATTAGGCCATGTATAATGTTAAATAATTCTATAATGACAATAATACAAATAATATTATATTATTTACAATTTGCGTACATATTTTATTTATTTACTTACTATCATAATAATAATTCGTGTCCAAGGACTCGTCAATTTATTTATACGTCAAACGTATAATAATACAGTATATAAATGAAACACAAACCAGTTTACATATTATTATACTATTATTGTCATATTATGGTCTACGTCAACAGTAAATATAGACTTAGCGTATTATATTGATTCACCGGTTATAACTCACCTTCAGCCGTTTCCCAGATGACACTATGACACTAGGTATACCTACATAATAATATTGTCATTACATTATTATTATTACTATTATTACTGTAGATTTTGAGTTTGTTTACTCATTGATATTTTTAGTCCTTGGACTACGATCTCTATTATAAGACAAGACCTATATGACTTGTCTAATGGTACATAATGTGATTTTGTATGTCTTGAGGTTAACGGTGGCACCATAATGAATAAGTAGGTAGGTGCGTTTATTATTGTTATATCGATTATTAATTTTAGTAATGTGGCTGCTATGGATGTGTAGATTTAATTTTTTTTTAAAAAAGAGGTACAATTATTTAATTATACGGAAGAATTAATTAAATCGTGTATTCTTAAATACTGACGGAAACGAGCGCTTAGTCGAATGTTTATACGCGCAATTAATATTTCCCTTGGTAATTAAAATTCATCACCCGAACACTTAAAGAAACATTATTTCATATCGTTCAACGTTTGTTGCGTAACGCCGTTAATAATAATTGTGTTTTCATAAGTTGCTTTTCTCGTCTAAATAATGATATACGATATCTACGTAGGTATATGTAAATTTCCGGCGACACCGTCGAGAACTCATTCGACGCAAACACCCGATACATGGTGTTACCATAAAATAATATAGACAATTATTATTAATGGAGACAAATTGACACAACAATATTAGACCCATATATTTTTATTATACAGCAGTAGTTGCCGCGTTGTCAGTTTTAAAATATAAAATATCAAAATAGCTCAATTTTGCAGGTCTCGAATGCTAACGGGACAACAAAATATAATGATAAACGCCCAAACGTTTAAAAAAAAGCCCCAGAGAACCGACTTGGATGACACGAAAAGTCCTTCGCCAGGGAATTTCTCAGAGTTTGTCAAACGGTCTATTGTTTTACGATGAAAAGCGGAATATTGTGCGGATATTGTCTTGTTTTAGGTTTTGTTATCGCGTCTCTCCGTTTTGAATTAAGAGAATTTTCGCGTTTAAGACTCCGGAGCTATATTATAATATATACGCATTTAAGAAGATTAAAAAAAATAAAAAAACGGGAAAAAAGCGTTCCGAGCTATTCCGCGAGACGCCCGTCGTCTGTATAATATATATATTATAAGGTACTGGTCATATTGTTGTCGTCGTGACAAACGATTTTCATTAAAAAGCTACGGTTTTCGAGATCGAAGACGACGATAATTATTCTTCGATTCATTCGTTACGTACAATTTAATATTATTAATTATTATTATACTATCGGTCGATGTCGTTAATCTCCCACTCTTATATTATCTCATATTATACGGATTTAACTTGAAAATTGCATTAAAAAATAAAAATAAATACCTAGTCCGTTGATTCTTGAATTTAGTTTTATCATTGATAATTTATAATTACATTGCGATGTGTAACCACAAGATATAAAGTTAAAGTTATCACAAAAATAGCCATACCTATTGTAGGTCGCCAAAATTTAAAAGTTTTTCAAAACGGGTCGTACCGTAAAAAGTATGGGAGTAACCGAGTCATATAATATAATATCCAGCGATTGTGCTTACAATATTATACTTATTATGATTTACGAGCCACTGCCGTCGACGAGTCAATTGGAATTTGTTTTTCGCGAAGACGTCTCGTCACGTAAAAATACTACGTATGTGCACGCACAATAAAATATACGCACGGAATAGTTTTTTTTTCTCATAGGGACCCATTCTCTGGGTTTCTCGGCCGGGGACAGGCCGCTCGGCTGCAGCAGCTATATATACACATGACTCTTTTTCAATAATTTCTACACAATTCGATCTGAACGGCACGATGTGCGTTTCCGACGATTCCTATTCATCAATAGACCTCGTACGAGATTCTTTGTGTGTGTGTGTGTGTGTGTGTGTGTGTGTGTGTGTGTGTGTGTGTGTGTGTGTGCACACATAATATATATATTGAATATTCGTACCCCACGTATTATGCACGGCGTACGGTCTCTTAACATTGTTTGCATACCGAATGGTATTGAAAAATGTGCGGGAAAATAAGTAATATTTCACCGCCGTTTCTCTGGGGAGGGTGCCGGGGAATGCGCTTTGCTGAACCACGCGCGTCAATCGAAATAACCGCGCGTGTACCAAAGTATGTATCTAACATATTATTATAGGTACATACGCGTAATAATAGATATGTTGTCAGCTGCAATTACCGCATGTGGCTAACTTGGGGGGGGGGATAAAATAATGTATTCCCCAAAATCGAAATAAATTGCTTATTTTTACACAAGCCTTAAAACTCAGTTTAAGGATTGGAAACCAATCGTTGGATCCACGAGGTACCCACATAACCAAACAATACTAATGTACCTACATAGAATAGTTCATTGGTGAATTTATAATAATATGTTTGTTATTTTTGATAATGCACTAATGTTGAAAATTCGTGAACGACATATTATTATACAACAGAAGAACGTGAAATAAATATACTTTACTGAGTAGCACGTTCTAGTTACCGTTGAACAAAGTATTATATTCATCCTTACTACCCCTTACTACCATCACTACATCCCTTTATTATTACAAGTAAAAGCTTTGTTAATATATTATATAGTTTTAATGGTATTTTATTTAAAGTTTATGTGGAGGTACGATTTATTTTTCTTACCGTGGTATTTATAATAGAATATATATTAAAAATTATTAAAATATACAGTAGACATTTCAGGGGTTGAGAAAATTTATATTTGTACTACCACCTAGTTCACGCCACTGAATACAGCATGTAATAATTATACGGAGGTACAAAACTGTTATATTACGTGGAAGTGACTTAATAATTCGTTTCGTTTTAATGGTTGCGACCCGACATAGAATTATAATAATAATAATAATAATAATAATAATAATAACAACAACGATAACACGACCAACGTGAAACCAACACCCGCCCACACGCGTCACGCGTCTTCTAGATCGGATGTTTATTCCCCCTTTATTTTTTTGTAATCCATCTGAATTTTCTTTTCTATATATATAATATATATTATATATAGTATATCCCATTTTCGACGCAGATAAAGCACCGTATAGAAGTTATATACTATATTATTATACGGTCGTGACACGAATAAATACCGACGCAGACGACGACTAGTGTTATACTATATAATATAATATAATAGGATATCGCGCGATATCACATTATTGCCGTTTATATACGTTACCGTCTCGCTGTACACCTATACGTATCATAATATGAATTGCTCTTTTTTTCAAGCCCTTTGTCGTATATCGATAGGCTTATTTTTTAAGGAAAATAAATACGAGAACAAAGTTATTCGTATATCATTTGTGGTGTACATACATGTATACCTACGTGAACAGTGGCAGATACCTCACAAAATGTAGGTAAATTATTATGCTATTCCACTCCACAATTTAAAATAAATTTACAGTTAAATTAAAATTAAAATATAAAATATATATCTTATATAAATTACAATTTAATATAAATACTTGTCACCAATCAATTATTCGTTCGAAGTTTGATTTTTATATGTTAAACTAATTAAGAAATAAATTCTGTTTTGGAGTATGAAATAAAAACAATATAATACGCTATATCATTCACAGAATTAAAAACTTAAAAACAAGGATTACGGTATACAAATATAATTTTCTTATATCCAATTGTGTGAAAATAAGATAGTAGACTCGTAGACAGTCGATGAGATTTCACGCAGGAAATCCTCCTTGTCATCTGACAATAATTAGATACAATTATCGTTTACAAAGCGTGTGTGTATTTTGAAAAGGATAATACTAGTTAACGAGAGAGTGATAGAGAGGGCAAAAGGTGGAGAGAGAGATAGTGAGCATTAGCGATGGTGCGGGGGAGGAGCGGTTTACTTTTTTGGGGGCTGTTGTTTCGCCGGTACGTTTAGTAGGGCTGTGGGTCGTCGAGAGACTGAAAAAAAAACGGAGAGAAAAAAGGGGGAAAGTCGGGGCCGGCTGCCGGGCTTTTGATATCGATCCGGCGGCGGCAGTGGCGGCTGCCGCATTTCGTTCGCGTTCTTCTGTGTATATTATTCCTATACGCCACCGTCCCGAAAACCAACGGCCGTCGTTTTTCTCATCGCCCTCGACCGTAGAAATAAATACACTCGAGTATTTGATAAACTCGCCAAGTGTAAAAAAATCAGCCGATAACAGGCTAAAAACAATGCGATGCAGCGTCTGCCTGCAGTGCGCACAATATATTTGTTTGTATAGGTATAAATATACGCCGTCAGCTACCTACGTATAGTTTTTTTTCGCTTTCGATTTTTATGTACCAAAAACTCTTTGTTTTTATATTTTTTCAACTCACCCTGGGAATAACGACCATTTCCCTGAATACTCACAGCCATACATATAAATGTACTCATGTTTTTTTACGTCTGCATGTGTGTGTGTTAGTGTTTGTGTTGCGTATACCTACTACCGCACTGGTATTTAACATATATATTCCGTGTACGGTGGTTTGTTTGTACTCTGCACACCGCGGACGATGGCGAGTACAATTTATTCCGGTCAAGGGAATTGGAAACGCCGCCACCACCTCAACCACGCCGTTACGTCCGCCGACCAAGACGACAATATTGTTTCTTCAAAAGAAAAAAACTGACTAGTAAATTGTAATATGTACGTTAGTGAATATACACGTACAAACACCATAATACACGTAGACAGACGGACGTAATAGCATTCCGATACACAAGAAACCGATATCAATAAAACGCGAACGATATGTATATGTATCGTATATTATGAGATATCTTATACAAATGCATATTATATTATTATGATAAAACACTGGGTGATCCGTTTGACGTAAGTCGTTCAATATTTAAAAACTGCTAACGTTTTTGAAAATTTTGCCATTAAAGTGGTTAAAAAATGAAAGATATTTTCTACAGTTTTTAATCAACTTTAATTAGTTTTTATTATCTTCAGTGGCAATGTACATTTTTGATTCTTCATTCCAAAGCAAAATATATTTCGGAGTTCTTTGATATTTAAAAATATAATTTTGGACTACTAGTTTATGGTTATAGTATGGTTATAAGTATCTAAAGTGTAGATGACCTGTTACAGCATTGGCGCTATTATTATTAAATGAGCTACAACTCCACTCGTTTACAATTTAAATACTATAGTAACAGAATAAACTACATGTCCAAAATTCTATTATAGTTAAACGAAATACTCTGATTAATATTCTGCTTTAAAATACGAAATTAATAATGTATGTTTAAGTTCAAAAGAATAAATAAATTAAAAAATTATATTGATAAAATATGGTAAAAGTTATAGTTTTTTTTTCAAAAATTTTGATTTGTAAATTATCTTAAAGAAATATTATCAACAACTTAAGTGTTTTTTGAAATAACGATAGTGTCTTACGTCAAATGGATCACCCCGTATAGTAATAACAATATACACTCAACCGACTTTATAAATCGTAATCTGATACGTCGCGACCACATTATTACAATGTTATCATTTCCGCTGTTAACGAAGATTTAAGTGTAGTTTTTCTTTCTATCTTATAAATAATAGATTGTTTATCCGGGCGCCAATAGTAGATATACTGTGTGTGAGCGAAAATAAAATGTTTGTAACGTTTGATACAAGGCCAGATTTTTTTCCGAAGTAGAATATATAAATTTTTTTTACTAAATAATATCTCGCACGTTCTTGAAACACGAGAACTATATTACACACTATTATATTATGTATATTGTCGGTATTGCGCAGTATGTAACATTTTAAATTAAAAGTTTTTAAACAAAATACATTATAATTTAAATCTTTCACAAAGTGTTATAAAGGATCCCTTTGAAAAGTATTTTTAATTCGTGCCTTTTATGAGGAAAAAACATTCGGCTTCGTCAAATCATCCGTTAAAGTTTTGTGCCAGTATTATATATTATTATGTCGACGAAGACTTAATTTAAGTGGTATATTTTGTTTCAAACAATATAAACATAAAGTTAACGTCTTACACTCTGCGTACACTGCACATGTATATGTGAGCGCGCTCGTAGTTCAAAGGTCTACGAGTTTTTTGTTTCTCGTTATTTTCATCGCTAGAATATAAGATATGGAATTGTGTTACATTTTATGGTAAAATATAGTTAAATAATAAAATAACTAAATTTTACCAAAAGAATAATAATATTATCGACCTATCAAATAGTACGTACTATATTATATAAATTATAAATAATAATAATACAATATAAATATATAATACAAGACGTGAACTTACTTTTGATAGTTATTCGATGCTGTTGCAATAGGACTATGTTAAATGTTTTACATATTATTATTATATAATTGTATACGCAAACTTCGCCGTCTACTCAAATTTTATTTTTTATTCTTGTCCTTAGATTTTTTGAAATTTTAACGAGTGGTTGGCTGCGATCCATGTACACCCCTAAACACTGCCGCAGTCGAGACTGGTGGCGTTATTGGGAGGGCTATGGTGGCGGAGGGGGAGGTGGTGTGGTGAAATAATTCTTCAGTCCCATCAATCATTTCCATATTATTATTTTATATATACGTGTACATTATTACTCAGTCTTCGCCTCTTCGCATTCGTCGGCGCACCACTGTTTGATCAAATCGTGGCGATTGCCTTGCGCCGAGATTATCGCGAAAAATAATCTCCGCTGTTGTTTGGAGGCGAAAGACAGTTTCCATTTGAAAAATTAAATAATAACGATAGCGCGCGTTACTTCATTCCTCATTAGCGACGACGTACATTTTATCGGAAGGAAATGTGTCCGTTTGATACTCGAAAGATATTAATGATGGAATAAAACGAATTATTTGCTTCGTTTATATCCCTTTTCCGCCTCTTTCTCTCGTAGTCTACTGTTTTTTTTTTTTTTTTATTAAGTATCGTCGCGATTTAAGCTACAATATATATATATATATATATATAATAAACTCAGCCGGCTTAATCGTTTTCGAAAGAAAATCTAAAAAAAGTTCGTTCAGACTACAACATTTCAGACGCATACAATATATTATAAAGATTGACTACCCTCTATTATTTATAAGGTTTCTTATAGTTGAACATTTTTATGTATTTTATATTTGATTTTTTTTTTTAAACTTGAACCGAGTACCCGATATAATATTATAATGTTATATATCGTCGGAGGGAAATATAATATATCCTGTGTCATGGTGTGCGTTGATACGACGTGATGTTAACTTTTATACTTTTTGAGACGTCAAATGTTTACTGAAAAATAATCGGAGATTAAAATAGTTTTTGTTTGGGTCTGTGAAACAAGAGCTAATATAATAGGTGGCTGTGTGGGATGATGAGAAAAGAATTGTACTCGAAAAATGCACTTTAAAAAGAGGTTTTTCATAATACACCGCACGTGTTCTATGAATTAGTTGTTCAATATTTATTTGAGTGATGGTAAATGATTAAAGATAAACCGAAAAGAAATTAAACTGTAAATGCCACAATTAAACGTAGTGAAACATCATTACGCAGTTAATGTATGTATGTTAATATAACTGCGACTTAGACAAGATTTTAATAGAGCTACGATTTAAATAACTGAAAAGACAATATTATGTGAGTTATGTTAATATATTACGTTATATTGTCAAAATAAAAAACGTCGAGCTGAAGAATTTTTTATTTGTTCATTCCTCGATAATTAATGGAAATAATATTTATAACACTGGTCATTTTTTTGCTTGTATATATTATATAAAATATATAACAAAGTTATAGATACAGATATCGATTGCCACATTTTTATCTATTTCGGTAGTTAAGTGAGAACAGATGGCTGCATTCCAGCTGAGTTCCAATAAAACCTTTTAGAAGAAACTGAGGCTCTGGTTGTTTTAAAGTACATAATATCTACTAATTATTGAGTCTTGTGAAATTTAAAATATAATACTGATATCGAGCCATGTTTAAATAATATATAAGTCCGTCAGAATTATTTAAAAAAAATTACTTCCTTCCCATGTATACATACTGAAGACTGTCTGTAGCTTACTAAGAATGTTTACATGTATGGTTAAAAATGTAAATGTTAATTTTAAAAAAAACGGTTGTGTAATATAACCCCATGTAATATATTATTTATAGTCGTTACTAATTTTTTATAACAATAAATAATCATTAAATTTAATTTCTTATATTGATAGAAATGTATGCTCAAATTTGTATGTATTTAAATCGTAGGGTTGATTTTACTCAAATTAATCCTGGGACTCAATTACCATATTTTTGTTCCCCAATGGTGGAACTCAATTGCCATATTTTTATTTGTACCCGTTACTCAATTACCATATTTTTGATTCTCCAATCGTGGAACTCAATTGGTAAATATTTTTATAGTTTATCTCAGGACTCAATTAGTAAATACTTTTTTAATTGTTCAAGTATAGGTGACTCAATTAGTACGTACCAAAGCAGATAGTTTTGAGTTGGTAGAAGATATTAGGTACCTATGTATTTGTAGTTAGTAAGTACTAAGTACTTGTTGTGTCGTAGATTCCGTTTGCATATTTCATTGCTTTAGAGTTCACACCACTCGACTAAACTGTGATTTTGGATTACGATTTTATGCTCGTAAACTATATCGATCGTTATTAGTTTCTTAATACTATTACGTCAACCATATATAGCGTGGACGTATCGTACGAAATAAATACCGACGTTACGCCTGCTGCACAGATCCGTTTAATGGCCGAGCGCGAGAAACTTAAGGAGAGAACGTATTTACGATTCGAATCGTAACAACGACATGTCATAACTTTTAAGAATGAACGATCGATTCGAAATGCATCGCTTCTCTAATATGCACGTGTAGGTACTTATATAGAATAATATAGACGTTAAAAAAATATAAACCAGCATGCAGTGACCGACTGGGTCGTAAAAAACATAAAAATAAAGCGGAGATTATAAAATATGATATAGGAGTTTTTTCATCGTTCTTTTAGGGTTAATCCGACCGGAGCAGAGGGCCCCTCTTAACCTTTTTGAACATATTATATAACATTATAGTATATAATATTATAATGTGAATTTTTTTCACCCGACTTCCGGCTTCCGGCTTCTGGCGTATCAATAATACACAGGCTACATTATAATATATTATTAATGCGACAATAATAAATATATACCGTCAGCTGCTACATAAACAATGTTGTTCTCGCAATCGTAATGCGACAGTCGTATAATATTAATAATATCGAATGGCATTTTGTTCGCTGTCTTCCGGCTCCGGCGTGCGTTCTTGGTGCTGAATTGCCTATATAGAGCGCCGTGTGTGATATTATTGATGTACTTATAATAACGACTTTAATAATATCATAATGTAATTTTATTTTAATATGCCATATTATTGTTTTTTAATAATATTTACGAATTTTGGTGATCGATTTTACACAACATAACCATTTGGTATCTGGTCTAGCAGTAGCGGGGGGTGAAGCTTTCGCTTTTTAGTCGGCACTTAGATGACGACAAAGACGACCGACCTAATACCCACACCCAAGGTTGTATATTACGGGGATTTTTTTTAATTTATTAACATTCTATCCCTATTATTTCACAGTCCGTCAACGACGATAGTCTTATTATAATAATATAGTGATAATTTTCATCCACCCTAACTGCCACACTGTAGTGTACAATTTTAATGGACTGAATATATCGTTATTACTATTATGCTATAATACATCACTGCAATCGTATTTTCTTAGTTTTCTGATTTTTTTTTTTACATCTTTGCTTGTATTCCACTCTCCTCCTAGTCTGCACCAATTTTTATCGAGCATCGCCTGGATCTACTGGATTTTTTTCTCCGTATAATTACGACCATACTTTATTATTATTATATTATATCGTAGGCAGTAAAAACACGATTCGACATGCCGATACAAAAGTTCGACGCAATGGCAGACG
This sequence comes from Acyrthosiphon pisum, assembly GCF_005508785.2. Taxonomy (NCBI): domain Eukaryota; kingdom Metazoa; phylum Arthropoda; class Insecta; order Hemiptera; family Aphididae; genus Acyrthosiphon; species Acyrthosiphon pisum. The sequence continues at coordinate 66,099,421 of NC_042494.1, forward strand.
TTTGGTCTTGCTGAAGACTTAGATTTATACAACCTACAGCAAGTCGTTGCGCTCATTTGTTTTTCGAACCCGTGTAGACGAGATAAGCGCATTATGTGATATTATTGACAACAGCGTATATATGTTTTTTTATTATTTTTTTTTTATTGATATATAGCGGTTATTAGTTGTACTTACTATACAGTACGATCGGAAAATATTTCCCAATTATATGTATGTCACCGGTCAAAAATATTAAAACGATCACTTTTCGCATAACCATATCGTAGTAGTTTATCCGGATTATTATCCGAAATGAAAAATGTTTGTACAAATTCCGAGAGCATCATTATTATCTCGATAGTATTTTTTAAAGTATATATTATCAATATCGAAGATAACGTCATATTATTGTGACGATTAATTCTCAAATCGGACTGATGTATACATATGATATTATACGCAAAGTATAAATATAATTTATTTAAACTTTGATATTGAACTAGAAAACCTAAAATATGCATACCTATCCACGTGGATCACTTTGTTAATTACAAACATTTCGATTTTTCCGAATCACCTTGTGATGAAGTGCAGTGCGGCTTCGTTCGAAGAAGTTTTCTGAACTCCTTAATTTATTTAAATTTGCAAACATTATGTAAGTATTTACTATACAGTGAGTGGTGTGAACTTTTTCAAAATCATCGTTAAAGAATACCAGCCTAACCACTGTGGTTCAACAAACAACTCGAATTAAGTGGGGTATTAGAAGCAAATTTCTGGATAGAAAAAAAAATATAAATTGTTATAGATAATATAGAAATAAATAAATATTTATTTGTCATATCCACACAGACCATATTGACAGTTGAACATGAATATACGGGCCTACCAGACATAATATTGTTGTCAAAGAAATTCAGAGCACGTTTAGGTTCCGTTTTTAAACTAATAATATATTTCGTATATCGTTCTAAAAATGTGACAATCTGAATAATATATTATACAGGCACTCAACACGTTGACAAATCTTTGTATTTAATGGATATTTGATATAATAGTAGCGAATTTGTATAGTAGTAGTGAATTTGTATACGTTCATTCATCGTGATCTATTATACACATACTATTATAATACATAGTCAAGCATCTCGCACGTTACCTATACGTCGTGGTTTACGCGGTTAAATGTGGGTAATATTTGGTATACAGACCGCGGTAAACGAGTTTTACTGTGTTCGGTGGATTCCCGTGTTTCGAGATACAAAGGCCGTGGATGTTATATAATATATAATACAATTTGTATATATATATATATATGTATATATTTGCGCTTGGGTGCGCGCCTTAACTTTTGGGGTTTCACGGAAGTCGCGAAGTCGCGGACGCGATTACTCATGAATACTACATATTCGATGAGGTATTGCCTCAACGAATCCGATTCGTCGGGATTGTTTGCAAATTGTTTTCACCGTCTCGCGACCGTGTATAATATGTACTAGGGCCATTGCCGAAGTCAAGTTTCACGGACTCAAAAGTTAAGACTCCCCACGTGCATACACACACACACACCTACACACACACAGAGATATTTATACTGGTGTGTCGAAATAGGAACTCACGCGAGTGGGTGCCGTAAAACGTTTTATCAGAAAAGCGTTTTATAATAATAATTCGTATTTTTTGTAGCGAGTAGGAAACTCGCAACATGAAGATGTACTTGACTATAATATATTCAGTCTACAAATGCATAAAAAATTATTAAAACAGTCGACATTACGCGGTTGCATTATTATATGTGATATTTGTATTACCGTTAACGTGGTTTGTCTGTTCCCACAAATACGTTAGATTCGTAACCTCGCGATTGCTGCAAGTCTGTGACTTAATCGGCTAACGATCGTCGTGTTGACAGAGCAGTAAACAATCAAACGACGGAGGGCTTGTACACGACTATAAGAGTACTCACAGTATTATTAATTTCAGGAATTATCGAAGCCGTACGATCAGCATAATAATAATCATAATAATAATAATACCTCCACTTTGGTCATTGTTTTACGTCCCACAAATCCAAAGTTCAGTTTTGTATGTTTTGCATAAAGTACCTCCTACATAAAGACTCGCGCGAGAAGTATATTAAATTATTAGATCGTTAGCCGCCGTAGCCAATTTAAATAATTAAGAGGGCACATTTTTCTTATCGTTTATTATGAATCGCGTTACGTATGATCGGGATGATTTACATATTAATAGTGAATAGTTGAATATTCTCCTTGCGTCACGAATAAAAATAAAAATTTAAAAGGTAGTAAATTGGCTTTAGGATTGTAATATAACATAAAATATATCGATATCGATTGACCATCAATAGTAAATTATTGTATGTTATGAAATGTAGAAAAATATATATTTTGTATTCCATTTAATATATATAATAATATTTAAGTTACGATCGGAACGTTTCATATCAGGTGTATCGTAAATTAAATGTTATCGATTACTTACTGCAAGAATCACGTACTGATTAATTCACATTTTGTTATAACTACATAATATTAATATTTTCGTTTGTAGGAGTTTGTAGTAATAACATTTTAAATTATAAAAAAAAAAAAAACAAAAAACGAAATGGCATATAATCTCATCAATTTAATTTATTTTAGTATCGTTAAAACTGAAACGTAATAAATAATATCGTAGGTATTTTTTTTTGATGCATTCAGATATGTTTTCATTAAACAATGAATCAGAATAGAACAAATAATGTTGTTAAAAAGGTATTTTTTTCCCATAATAATATATTATACGTCATATTATAAATATTAAAAATGTTTCCGAGCATAAACGCTAGACGATATTTACAGTGAAAAAAATGGTGTATATAATGTAAAAAGATCATTTATTTTCCGTTGTTTAAACTTATAAACGAGACTTTGTGCACGAACATTGATATTATAATATAAATGAGTGCGCGATCATTTCATATTTATAATATTTATACGGCGAAGAGTATAAAACTTGATAACACGATGTTTTGAGCCCTTTTTTTATTATAATTATTATTATTTTATTAAATGCTAATTTAGCCTATTAAATAAGGTGACTCAAGTGAGTGCTTAAGAGAGCGTTTCGCGAGTAGGAAAGCAACACAAAATGTATGATTAACATTGAAGAAGTACACCATTCTCTTTAAAATGGGCCGCTGCGTTTGGGTTATAATATGACATTGCGCGAATTACACGAAAACTAACTTTTCCTTACAAGATAATAATTTGTTTATTTTCGATGATGCGATCATTTATCAGTGTGTAGCCCCCTCAAATTGTTTTGAATAACTGTTGTTTCTACTTAAAAAAATCTAAACATATTATTACGGCACGAATAAATAATAATCATTCATACGTCATAGTAGGTACAACAGACCGATCTAGAAAATATAATCGATTTTCTACTTGTGAATAATCAATTTAATTAGAAACTTAATGTATTTGTCTATCAATAAACGTGAATTAAGTTGTTTACAGCCATGCTCAGTCAATTATTATATATTAACTACCTTGTTATATTACGACCAATTTCGGTCTTGTGGACACGCCGTTAATAACTCGACGTACATATAGTAATATAACATTGCAGTATCTCGTGAAATAAAGATTCATACGTAGATTAATTAATTAGTTATATAATAATAATAGTTAATTAATAATAATACATTGAATTTAAAACCCATGTAAAATATCGAGAAGTTTTTTTATAATATTTTTTTTTTATCTAAAATCCAACTTGTTATGTAAAATAGTAATATACGAGTTCAAAACAACTTTGGTGTACATTTTGGGAGTTTATATGTTTTTTGCTAGGCGCGTCTTTGCATAGATGAAACTACTAATACAAAATTATTTGTGCCTTTACGCGCATATTATTTTACTGGTATTTAATAATTGGATAGAATGACAAATCGTTCGAACGTCACACGTGCAAAAGTAATTTTTTCACAACATGGAATTTTAAAAAAAAAATTATATTTTAAAAAGGGTCTATATTATAGTGTATTTTCATAAAACTGTTAATGCCGTTCCGTTTCGGTGGCGTACGTGCGTTTAAAGTTTTACTAACTTATCCAATATAGTTTTGAACTAACTGTGGCTATATATGTTAAATAGAAGCGTCCTTTAATTACCGCAAAGATAGTGAGGTTGCTATATACGTAGGTGCACGTATATCGCTGACTGTTGAAAATTAATTATTATTTCTCGAAAATAAAAATAAAAAACACGGCACGTAATTCAATTAAAAATTGTTTTAATGAAATTAGTAGTAGTACGATTGCGATGTCGTTTATATATTGGTACTACTATGACGTGGGTAGGAGCGGTGGAGTACGTACGCGGTCCCGCTGACTCGATTAGTTCGTGTGACCTACTAAGACGTAATCGTTTGTATACTGCACAGTCCCCTATTTTTTTAACGCGCAGTACATAAAGGTTCGTATAAAAAACACAACGAAAAAATGGGTCATGTTCTCGAAGTACGCTCGTTTTCTCCGGAACCATATTATCTTCTTCGTCGACTCTATTCGTACGATTTTTCGTTATTCAACTGCACAACGTAAATCCGATTGCGATGGAAACCGATTTGATTTTTGTGGTTTTATACTAAAGACATTTCTATATGCTTTGCGGAAAACGTAGATTTTTACTAAGCATATTATATTCATCGCGAATAACTTACTATATATTGTAATAAATAAGCGGCGCAGACAGGCGAATGATTGATAAATTCGTGAATTAATTTTTACACGTAAGTGGTCGTCCCACTGTGTATTACTCATTTACGTAAAAAAAAATAAATACATGATACTTATACAAATTAGACAGTAGAAAATCCGCGGTACGTATGAAATATATAAACATGACGATATATTATACGAGCGTAGGTATACATAATATACATTCAACGGAGGGGTAGCTACCCCTGATTGCCGCTGGAGTTTGGCCCCACTTCTCCTGGACGTCGGTCGTTCTTCGGTGGCGGAGGCGGGTGTTACGCCGAACTGATTGCGTAACCCGATTTTATTCACGACCGATGAGGATGGCGGGATGTCGGTACACTGGGGTAGGAAAGGACCAGCCGGTGGTATGCGTGCGTGTGGGTGTGTGTGGTGAGGGTGGCTAGTGCACACGGAGAGTGAGAGCGAAATTGTGCCGTTGTGTATATATTTATATATATATACTGTGGGTATATATATAGAGAGAGAAAGTGAATATATATATACACGCGATATCGAAAAACGACGACGGGCGCAGGTGGGCCCAAGCCGGCGACGGCGCGCGGGGAGCACGCTGTACGTATGTATATAAAACGGTATACAACTGCCGCTGACGATCGATACTCGAGCGAGCGGTCGCTGCTGCCGCGGCGGCAGTCCATGCGTTCCGACGACGTCTGCGACTACGACGACGTCTCGCCACCACCGCCACCGCCACTGACAACCTCCAGTGCAGCTCACCCGGACGTACAACCTCCACCGCAACCTCCATGACCGTGCCCCGACTGGTGGCGCGACCGACTATGAGCGATTCCAACGGTTGTGTCTTTTTATGTTTAATAAAAAATATTTTAATACTGTTAGGTCGTGTTTTGGAGCTATGAATAGGCAACTTTCCCACTCAGTCGAGATAACGTAAATGATTTGTCGTGGCTGTGATTTGCTGGATTTACCAGTATTTAGTGAGCGGTACACTGCAACGTTACTATAGTTGTATTTTGTCATTCCAAAATCGATGAGTGCCGTACTACAAGTAGAAAAGTTGTACACCAACGTCGCTGTTTTTTTTAAATTGCTCTACGTTCCCTCCACCTACCCATTCGGTAGGTACTCAAGTTAACTATCATAGTGTAACAAATATACACATACACGAGAATCGTGGTTTCTCTATGATAAAAAAATATAGTAGTAATATACCTTACAGAGCGCTCTCCCAAAAAATGTCAATAGTCCAACGGCTGGTTATAAGAGTATCGCACAGAACGATTTTCACAAATGTAAAGACTCCTTAATTCTGTCACGTGCTCATTCATTCTTTCCACTCCTTTGTTTATCATGTTTATTATCGCATCACAATTATTTATTATAATTTGTTATAATATTATTCTGTTCGATTTCGATGTCTCCCTATAATAATAATAAATTATTGTACCCACAGTTTCCGTTAAGCCGGCGCCTTGTATAGGCAATTTAAGTACATGGCGCAATTATCTCTATAATGTTATTGGTATTATATTATTATAACGAATTATTTTATATTTTATAAAGCAGGTAAGAGTAACCAGTTGTCCGGATGATCTGTGATTTCCCGTTACATAGTTATTTGTTACATTATTAGATGTAGTGGTGTTATTGTACTCCGAGTCCTTTATCAGCAGCCACGCAGGTAGAGTATAGTATTATTGTAATAATAGTGAGTGTAATTGAAAACCGTAAAGTGGACGTAACGTTGACGGAAAACTCGAGCTGCGCTAACGTGTTTGCGGATAGGGAAAATGAGTTCTGACACACCGACCACTGTCACTCACTGCTCGACTAGTAAAATTGAGAATGGAAAATAAAAACGTCTCGTCCTCGGATCGTTAGGCGTATATATAATGTTGTTATTCGACTGCAAACCGACCGTTGCACATAGATTTTTACGACCGTATCGTATCGGTCGTGTACGCGTTAATCGTTTGAAATAAATAAATAATAATAATAATCGAGATGATTACGGCGATGGTAAAAAATAAACTCCTACCAAGAAACGTATATACATAAACCGTTTAGTGCGATTACGCTGGAGCAGTTACAGGCGATTACCTTTAAACGCTGTACGCATTATATACGACAGACGATTATGCTGATGTATATTATAAAAACCATTTAAAATGAAAACAGAACGAGAACGATTGGAATGTTTTCATAAAATTATAGTTTCAGTTTATCGGTATACGTTTACAAAATGGTATAATGATTTAACGTCGTACCCAATGTATCGCGACAATATTATTATAGTTGCGACATAAGCGCGATAAGTTAGGTTTTTTGGAACCAACGCGGATTGGCGTAAAATATAAGAAAAAAAACTAAACAGAATTTTCCTCAAATAAAAACCAATTTTAATAATCGGGTAAGTACTTAATTGTGCCCACATACAAGAAAATACGCAATTATTGAGGTCATGCGCGAATTAATGCTTCACTTTCCATGAGGCGTACTATTTCACCGTTTTTTTTTGATACCAATTGTTCTACCGACGACGATGACGGACGATGCACAGTTTTGTATTTATTAATTTATTTATCATATTAAAATTCGTCTTATACGATATTAAATATAATATTCGGATCAGTAGAAACGACCATGGCTCTCCAGCACAATCGCAGGTCGGTACTAGCGCATAATTAAATGTTCATATCGATATGTATACAGTGTTATACATCACTTTCGGCATATAATTTGCAGCGAATAATTGTATGTGTATTATATTAACAAATATATATAATAATAATCATTAGTATTGTCGCGGTCTACTGAGAACGAAATTGAATAAAATGTATAAAAATAAAACAAATTAACCCGAGAAAAAATGCATAGTGGTCAGGACTCTTCGGGGCAATGATAATAATAATAATAATAATATAAAATACGATAATAACGAGAATATTGAAAGCGGAGGGGACGAACACTATAACTGCGGTGTGGGCGGAGACGACGGCGGTGGCGGCGTAGTTATTTATTATATTTATCGGTTGAGTGACTGGTGCCAGCAGTTAGTGGTTGTATCAGTGGCGGTGGAGGAAGTGGCGGTGGAGGAGCGCGTGTTGTGTGTGTTGCGCGCCGCTTTTCGTCGGGCGCGGAGAGAAGTCTGCGGTTAATGATTTAACATTTGTTTTGGCGCCAGAACCAGAGGCTCTCCCGCCCGCCACCCATTTGGCGATAGAAGCGCCTGTGTAATTAGGGAGCTCCCAGCTCGACTGCCCCCCGTTCCACACACCCACACACAAATGCACACACACAAACCCACCCTTAGCGTGCCCATTCTTCGCGTAGCCACCCCTAGAGTTCCCTATCCCCGTAATTTCGTAACCACCGGAAAATTCACCAAAGCCAGGTTCGTGCTCGTATACAGGGCGTAACAGGAAGACCTGAAAAAAAAAATTATTCTACTTTAACTTATGACAAAAATTGTGAAAACTATATGGTTATAATATAATTTAAAAAATATATTCATGTTAGGAAATTCAAAATAATATTTAAAAAAAAGTTATTACGTTCTAAATTAATTTACTCAAAAAAATATTGATTCAATATTTCAAACAATTCAAAATACAAACTACTTGACTTAGGTAATTGTTTTTACCATCAGAATTATTATTATACACAGATTTACAAATTAGCTGTTTTAAATATATCCAAAAAATGTTAATTATATAAACTTACATTTTTCATTTACAGCATTAAAGAATAAAAATATTTTTTTTTATATTTTACGTTTAGTGCAAGTGACTATAAATTATATCGATAAACAAAAATAAAAAGTTGTTTCATCTTTCAGGGTTCCTGTTACTGCATCCTGTATAATATACAATAATGTACACATTATAGTGTAAAATATGTATTTGTTAGTTTGACCCCTAAATAGAGCCAGTCGGTTTGAAACGTCACCCTTCAGATACTCGCTAGTACGCAAACCTAAAACAGTATCGAAATATGTGATTTTTCTATAACGTTTTTTTGTGATCACCAAGGTCCTTTTGAGAAATGGCGTTTGATTTCTGTCCCCTATATAATGATACCAAGGTGTTCAAAGCCGATCGCAATGAAACGAACAAGATAGTTGAAATTTACAACACTTTTGTGACCCGCCTGTGTGTGAAAATAACTGCTGTAATATGGTAGAGTTGAATAATTAGAAAATTCGAAAACTCTGAAAATGTATTCGATTTTATCGTCTCGCGTCGAGGCCGTGTAGATTCTAGACCCTAGATCTTAAGACATAACATACGTAATAATTATCAATATTACTATCGTACCACCGACTTTTGATTATGACTACATATTTTGTATTCGTTTGATACTTAGAATCCATTTTTGGATTTTATCCAGAGCCATTTCTGATGCGACTTTCAACGGTGAACAAAATATAATATCAGTTTCACGTGTGCAATTGTATACGAGGCATGAGCACAATATTATATAATATGGCAATATAACAGATAATAATTATATAACAATTGTCGAACAATTTATTTTTATCCCAGTTTCGCGTTTTAAAATATAACACATGAAAATATATTTCACGAATATTTCAGGAAATGTATATCCGCGAATCTTGTTTAAGAACGACATAAATATAGTATACCATAATAACATTATGTCTTCGTTAAATTCGCGAACGCTGAATTTTAAATCGCACAAAACCCCGCAGATGTATTGTTATAACAATAAATAGATAAAAATCCACTGAATAAGGTGGCGGGTAAGATATCAAAACATATAATACTATCATTATTCGGTAATACGCATGGGTGTGTTAATCAAAAAAGATGTGATAAAGAAAAAAACCACTCAGGAACTATGCCGAGCTATGCACTTTAATAATATTATGTTGTATAATAATATTACCTTCACCTATTTTTTAAACGTTATATTATTATCATACACCTACGCGTCAACAATATTTATTATATTTATGATACAAGCCACCGAAACGTTAAATAATAAAACAACCTCATTGTAGTTATATTAATCGGGTTTTGTCGTATACTCGGCGTTAGCGTTTCCTAAAAAATCATAAAGCAGGCCCGGAGCAAATTCGGAAAATTCTATTTACTCGAGCCTCGGTCTCTCTTTTGTCGACGCCATTTTATAATAATTTATACATTCGGAATAATGTTTATGCCGTGGAGCAGCTGCAGTAATTAGTTGTCCGCGAGCTCGGAAATATATCAATGCAGCGGCTGCAATTATTATACCCACCCCCATCCACTTTAAATCAATCGAAATTATTACATTTGGTATAATTTTATGCCGACCAAGTGAGTGAATGGTTTTTTTTTACTTTATTAAGTAAAGCCAACTTGGCTAAAAAATAAATAGTTTGGCATCATCCAATTAGTAACTATAATATAGTATGCCTCGGTTGAATAATTTTTGATATTTTTTACAAGCTCTTCAATGGTGTGGCCATGTAGAGATTCGTAAATAAAACTTATACCAATGGTGTCATAGAAAATAATAAAACTATTCAAAACTTCAAAGACGTGTATTATTGTTGCGTACGAAGTTTAAAATTATATTTTATCATTAAAACGGATACCTAGCCTCTAACTAAGCACGTAGAAAACCCTCTCCGAGAAGATTTCGATTAGAAACCGTTGTTTAACTTGTTGTCCTCGCCTCGATATTGTGTGACATTCGAAAATCGATAGTTGCAATTGATGCATTAATTGTTTATACTGTTAATTTACGTGAATCTGGTCACAAATCTAGACACGGAATACGGATAACCGTAAACATAAAATATTAAATTGAGTGTTGACTCTGAAAAAAAATACTGGCTCGCCAACGACGTAGTACACCCCGGGTCGTGTTACGTGATCTATAATATGATATTTATTCTATTGTGCATTTAATATTATTTATTTTAATAATAATCGTGTACACCGCTTACGGTGTCTGCAGCAGAACGGTTTTACGTATAAGCTTTCTTAAGTACTTTTTGTCGTCAAACGAATCGGAAAATATTTGTCGGAAGAATGCGTTTAATGAAGTCTACGCGTATATTATACAGCCCGCCCTAGGGTCGCTGCCGACATTCACACTCACGCTCACAATATTTTATTTTGTCTGCGAATACCTCGCCTGGTATCCATTTAACTGCAGTTACGAGTGCGATTCCTATATACATATTATATGGAAAAATATTTCACTCTCCGCGACCCCCAACGCATCGAACTCTGCACGGGTATTCTAATGATGACGTATACGCACAATACAAATATTTTCTCGTCACCGGTGGCCCTAAAAGAACTACCCCTTCTCTTCCACTCTCCACCACACCGTTCCACCGTGATAGCTTTTTACGACCCATCTCAGCTCATAAATACAACAGTACAATCGCATAGGAATGATTTTACATTATCATTATTATGTATAGAGATATTCGGCTATCGCGTGGTGAACCGTAAATCCTTGTTATATCTATATATAAGTACCTACCTATATATATTATGCTTATAATGACGGTATTTGGATAAAACGAATTTGCGGCGACGACGCGATTGGCTTAGTGGTGCCATGAGGATCAGTTTCCGATCGAGAATAATTCTTTGGCGATTCGTTTGTCAAAACCTCATGATGCCATCAGAAAACACGGTAAATTTTTATTTTATTTGTTTTTAAAAATAGAATCATAATACATTTTCATAATTACATTGTGTAGTGAATTTAAGAATTGTGTAAAAAGTAAAAAAAAAATATGACGTTGAAATGATATATTAATAACTATCATACATTTTTCTACGATTATCTGTGTTTTGTGTGTGTGTGTGTGTGTGTGTGTGTGTGTGTGTGTGTGTGTGTGTGTGTGTGTGTTTGTTTAGTCCTTGAAATTAAATAAAACATTTAAGAATTGTTGCGATAAAAGAATTGCCCAGTGCAACGTAATAATAATGTAGCTGTATAGTGCTCCCTCGCCCACCTCCGCTCCTCCACGCAGTGCGATACAGCGTCTCGGCGTTATGCCCGGGACTTCCGTTTCGGATATAATAACGTTTGTAAAAACGCGAGGAAACGCAACCAACACAACAATAATACTATAATGTATATGCAATATTATTTATTTAACATAAACTCCATAGAACGTCGGGATTCGCGAGAGCGCGTGTTTTATTTATAATATTTTATTACAATTTTTCTTAGTATTATTAATTTATCTATAACGTGGACCGCGATAAAGTCGGACGCACTAAAGTTCAAACCGCGGTAGATGTCGGAAATGATACAGGACTACCTGTATTGGAAGGTAGTCGTAACGGGGAGGGTGCTCACCATCCCCCGAACGAATGGGGGAAAATCTTTTTTTCGGCTTACCCGTGTCAGCAAGTGTTTACGAAACGGTACGCGCGCGTTGAGGCAGAAAATAAAAACTCCGATCGAAATCCTTTCGGTCGGGCGCCGCCGATTGCCACATATCGTACGTATACGTCGTCCGGTGTAACCGATCGGTGGAGATTCACCGCCGCTGTTTCGATTACTGTCGAGCGGCGTCCGATCGGCAACGATCGCAGTGGGAATATGGACCATCGCCGCGCCGGTCGTAAATTATTCGTCGCAATGCTGTTTATACCCGAAAACTATATAATATATTATTATATATTGTTGTGTGCATGATCGTCATGTGTGTGTACGAGCAGCTTTACACACACGTCCCAGAGTGGTCGCACCGGATAAGGATCGCCGCATACGACGAGATTGCGAGTCGGCGAAATTTCGTGCGACATTTATATTATTACATTGTGGGTAGCGTATACATCATGACGTATACCATGACCGTAAATAACCATGGTAGCTAAGCCTAACCGACAAGACCGCATTATACGTAGTACTACGGTATATAGCGTGCGTCTTCGCCGCGACTATGGTGGTGGTGATGGTGGTGCTGGTGGACGAAATTGAGAAAAACTGTATGAATGTGTGGAGGGGGGAGAGGGCTATATTTAGACTGAAAAACCGCAAATCGTCCCTATTTCCGATCGATCGAAGTAGGTAATATTATTATTATAACAATGTCCGAGAAAACGATTTTTTTTTTTAAAATTGAGTAATAGCTATAATAACAATCCCAAACAAAACATGCAACGTTATGATATTAAAAAGTATGTATACAAAATTATAATTTAGACTTTTCAGTTAATGTATTCGAACTTATTAAACGAAACAAAATGATCATGAAATTATTTAGCATTGGTATTCCATCACAGATAATTAGATAAAATACAAATATACTGTAAACGATATAATTTGTATTGTTTTATAAAATGCTTGTTAACGGGCACTGTAAATATTTCATCATTGTTACTATAATTTTTAATTTTTAGATTTTTAATACATAATTAAACAGTGATTTTATATTTAACAACTTCTTATAGTATAAGACTAAACTTAAACCACCACTGGTCAAATATCTTTCAGAGGGTGATATTTATTAGCTATTATGGACATCATCATTATCTAGCGACCAGAAAACAAAGCAGTACGATATTTGACGATAAAATGTACGATATATTATAAAATATACTATATACCTATTACAATCGAACAAAATTGTATTATATTGTATAAAGCTCCGGTGGATTACGCTATTTCAATCAGCTATTTTAGGGATTTGGGAGTTAATATTGTACCATGTATTTCAGGCACCAATCGACGTTTTTATTGAAGCGTTTAAAATCGATGGTAAAAAAAAAAAATCCAAACTCCAATATTAATGTATTCGTGGTATTCTGACATAATAAATCGTAGTATTATAATAAGCCGTGGATGGTTATGTTACGTTGTATTTTCCTATACACGCACCGGTGTACCGATATTGCGAAACGACGCGTTGCCTTTAAGTTTTTACTGCGTTTCGAATATTTACGTCATGAAATATTTCAACATTTTTTTCCGTGGTCATAATAATCTGATTTCTTACATCATATAAAACATCGGTATTTAAATAAAAATCAATCACACAATAATATCAGACGCTGCGGTGAAATACAGGTTTAGCCCATTTTACGGGGCTGGCCATTTTTTCGGTGTGTATTAATTGCATTCGCAAAGTGAATTCACTTATTTGTCAGTAATTATTATAACAATCATAAAAAATACCATCCATACACAATTTACTTGGAATTCACACGTTTTATTCAAGATTGTTTTATACTCAAATGTTGACATCATTATATATACAATTTAATAAATTGTATAAATAATTATAATATTATACCAACGGTTATACGCGTATATTAGATATAGGTACAATATTTAGACTTTACAGTATTAAGTGGCGCGTATAAGGATCGCATACTTAAACGGTCATATCCGTAAATTATAATCATTACACTATACACAATTTTAATTCTGCTACTGTGCTTGTACATGTAATAAATATTATTTAGTTTTGTGTATAATAATACGCTCTTCACCTATAAAATGCACTCGAGTAGATTTAATGTCCTACTATTGGTTTATCTTTCCCACTACCTATGTATAATTTTAAAAATACAAAATTAAAAATAAAAACTCCAGACACGAAGCTGTGTTTTTAGTGTAGTACGTTAATGGCATATAATAAACACAACGGTGTTTTAAAACATATTATAACGCACGAACTATATGCGTATATTCGTTATTACAAACAGTATTCAACAGTTCTCCACCAACGTAGGTTGTGATACTTTATAAACAATCGTATAATATAATAACATAAGACTTTATTAGGTAATAACAGTTAACAGTTATACGAAAAATTGGTTTTAGGAAAAGGAACAAACTGAAACAATGATTTTTCAAGATATAATTGTATGAACAATTAAGTAAAAAAAATCAAACAACAATAATACAAATCTATAACAGAAAAAAAATCAAAAAATTAAAATACCTATTGTATATAATATACATATAGTATAATTGTAATTTATTTTTTATAGATTTTAGAATTTTTATTTTATATTTTCACGCAACGTAGTTGGGCATCCCTGACTTAGCCAACCCCGTAGCGTTTTTGCAAAATATGTTTAGTCATATCGTATGATAATAATGTAAAATATAAAAATAAATGTATTTAATACGTTCTCTGTCCCAACGCGAATGTTATAACTACAGTTGTACACCGTTCGATTTATTTGGTGTTATCGTACTACGTGTAAAATCGCGATGATTATTATCCCTATACTTCCGGCGCAGAGGTGTAGCGGGACGTATACGTCTATATATTATACTCGTATATCATATCAAATGAAAAGCACGTCTATCGAGAACAGTTTTTTTTCGTACTCACGACCCCTCCGCCCACAAGAGTCCGAGTGACGTCGGCAAAATCCAAAGTTTTCTGGCGGCTTTTGTCGTCAGCAAAAACAAAGGACGAGCCGCTTGGCCGGGCACGTGACCGGAATGGTAACAATGTACAAACAAGAGAGTGGGCGATTCGCGCGCGCGACGAATACCAAAAGCCGAATGCCGACCGCGCGTACTACAGCCAAAGGAGGTGCAGGACGGCGGCGGCGGGTGATTCAAAGTTTGGCCTGACCACGTCAGGTCGTTTATATACACAGCCGTACACGCACGCTGCTACTTATTGTGGGTATTTGTTTTACGGCTCGCGTATGCACATTCGTACACGACTGGATTGTTATATAATATTATTATTATATACGGCCGAGAGCTGCTGATTAATAGCGCGTACGCCACCGTCGCGGTGTTGTAGGTTAGATATATATCCGCTGATGAAAACGTACGTGCGTGGTGCCCGGGAAATTCGGAATTTTTACGCCGTCGGGTGCGGGTACGAGTCATACACCACGCCGATGGATGACCGGGAGAGACGGATACGTTTTTATTTACCGACGTATTGTGCGGCTGTTGTGGTTTCCGGGAAACTATTACAGCTGCAGTGGCCCGCCGAGGAAAATAATAAAAAAGCCTATTTATGTCGTGACTCGTGAGAGTCCTACCCCTCGTCCGACTCTCGCACCACTCGCCGATCGCAAACAAAACGGCCGTCAATAGCCGGGCATCGGCCTATACGCATAAAATATGGATTCAATTTCTATTCGTAATCGCGCTCGAACAGATTTGGCGGGCGGCGGAGATTGATGCGCGGCGTCGACGTGCCCCTCGCGACTGCTATAGCCATTTATAGAAAATTCGCTCATATATGTTTACTTGGCTACTAAAAGTACTCACCCACCGGTCCGACGTCGTCTCGCCGTCAAGTCGATTCGTTTTTGGAGGACAGAAAAAAAAACCCGAAAGAAAACAAATACGATGACCCTCACTCCATTTCCACCGCTCACTGCCAACGCATCTGGCCGAACACACTATATCGATTGTTGTGCGTTTTTTTTATTTTTTTTAAATTAAATCTCTCGTAAAAGGTAAAACGCGCAGTAAAACATAATGCTGCTGCAGAAGTATAGGTACACGCACGCGCACACGTTACGTTCCGTGGAGATCCGACGGCTGCTATACCGCCCTCGCACCAAAACACGCATACACATTATATAATAATATGCGTATACGATATACACGCACACATATATAGGTGCTCTCCCTCGTGTGGGACCTTTTTTTTCGTCGTGGAAGGGGTGTTCACACCCTACCCACCTAGCTTCGACGATCAACCCCTCGGTCCGCTTCGTCGTTTGCTCTGTAAAGCCACGCGCGCGGATAAGGTTTCGTGTACCCGAATGTTTTTTCACATGTATATATACAATACCACATAATATATATGTAGGTATTATATACACTGCCTGTATGTGCGGGCGCGCGCTCGTTAATTGTAATTTGCACCGCTACACTGTACATCTACTACACCGGGCCAGGGAGAAAACCGTACCCGCTGGTTTTGTGTATTCCGGTCTCGCACACACTCTGTCTACTCACAGTGCGCACATATACACCCCCGCACAATACACATAATATAGCTGCTGCTGCTGCTGCTTTTGCTGCCACCGCCTCCGTTGTGTTTACCTCGGGCACCCACCAGCCGCGTTTGCTTCAATCTGCGTCGCATACGCGGCACGTGAGATTAGTCAAGTGTGCGAAGTCACAAATAAGATCGTCCGGGTGTGTGTCGATGTATGCCGGGCGAAATCAGATTTGGGTGGTAGAGGATTAGTGTATATATAAAAGAGAACGGAAGACACACGCTGGTGCGCACACACACATGTAATACGCATACCTATATTATATATATACAAGGGCGACATAGCGACTATAACTTTGACGACGCATATATATATAGGTATTATATATATACTCAAACCTAGTGTGCGAGGCGGCAACGGTGGCGGTCGGGTGTTTGTTTACTCTTTCCACGACGACGAGCGTGTATATAAGGTCTTAAGTTATTCCGAGAGCGTAGAACATGAAGTTCGCGGCTCGTTAAAACTCGACAAAAAGCCATTATTATACGCGCGGGCGGGAAGACCTCCGCGCCGCGCCTTCACCATAATATACCGCACGCGCGTTGTTTCGATGTATTATAAGATGTGTATGACTTTTCGAGCGCGCACACCATTTTTCGAGCAGACCTCCGCGAATATAATATTATAAACTTGGGAAGCATTTGTCAGTATCCCGGTTTCAGTCGACGCGTCGGACGTGCCAGAGCGGAAGCAGCGAAGAGCCGGATGTAGCTTTTCCGCGCGAAACCGGTGAACGCAGAAAATGTCCGTCGGGCGTACTAATTTTTTTTTGTACACTCTTCTCTCGCAATTTGATAGATCGCGTGCGTCATCGCCACCACACCGTTGTCTATTTAGCTCCCACATATGCGCCACGTCGAGTATAATTTATTGTACGTCGTATCCGACTGTCGGACATTTGTAGTTGTAGCGATGAGAATTTCACTGCTCTTTTGGCTGAGCGAATTCTTCGCTGGTTATGTGCGTCAAAGTCTTAAGTGGACGTCAAACCACCCGCATGAGTTGTCTAAATCTAACGTACAACATAATACATAGTACCCAATTGAGGCGTTTAACAGAATCAATGATTTAGTGTTTGATTCTGGCTAGGAGAATATCGTTGTTAGGTCGATTCTGTTAATCGTTACCGAAAATTTTTTACCAGCTCCCTTCAACAATTTCAAAATAAATCTTTCCCTATGTACAAAGACTATGGGGATAGTGAATTTGGTATAGTTTTGCTTTGTTTTCCACACTCATGAGTGTGGGTACATAAAGGTATTAAATATTATTCTTTTTTAGTTTTGATATCCTATAGCGTACCAGTTTTATAATTATTTTGTAACGTTTTGCGCTTTTGTGAAGCAGCTGCTTTACGTGAATGTGGGTGTAGCACCGGACGAGTCTCGTGGATTTCGGTAATCACCATTCGACATTGACGGGACGGTTTGACGGGGTAATTAACACAGCGACAGTGAAGTTATCGTGCAACTCGAGCGAAAAACAGAATAACAATAAAAATAACAATATAATTAATAAAAATAAAGGTTGACACTGATCCACGTGAGTTTATCTGAACGCAGACAGTAATAATATTATATCCGACGGCGCTGAAGCTGCGTCAATCGCGGAAGGAGTCCTCAGATAGTCGACGCGTATTTATTTTTTATCATTTCCACCCCTCTTTGAAACATCCCCACGGCATAATTGATAGGAAATTACCGACCCGCAAAAAGGGATGGGAAGGAATTCCGGTACGAACGCTGAGTGGCACCTATCGTAATAATTGTTAGTATTGTTTTACGAGAGAGAGATAGAAAGAGATAAGAGAATACGATGACACAGCTCTAAAGCGTTTTTTCATATTAAAATTATGTATTTTTTCGTCCCCCAAGACGTACACATAATATATATTCTCGACATTTCCATCCGTGCAAAGTACGAATGCCGTATACATTTACATTTATCGAATATTTACTTTGTCGTAATATTAAACGTACCATAACACGAAATGACGATGATTCGCGCGGTCTGTCTGTTTTAAGAATATGCCTTCTATCGCATACGATATAATATAATTTGTTTAATTGGCATATTATAGCCGCGTGGTATAGAATTCGTTACGATCCACTGTGACCTACATAACGGAAAGTTTCGTACTTTATGATGTACGGCGAGATTCATCGTTATCAAGGACACGACTTGTGTAATCGAAGGGAAAAAATGAAAAACAATTCATTGACAATAATATGGTTGTTGACCCGCGCGTATCGTTGAGAATAATACAATACACGAGTATAGAAAAGAAAACGGGAAAACGTGAACTATATATTTTCCGTTTTCCGATACTAAATCGAAACCATTCTAGACAAGTCATATTATATTATATACATCATAATATGTGCGCATAAAGATCGATTTCGCAATAATTAATAAACCATGTCGGCGCGCACACAAACTCTTAATAGTTATTACTATTATTATTATTATTGCTACTATTATTACGTGTAACGGCTTTAAACGCAACAAATTTATGTACTTATTACCTATATACATACTACCTTCGCGTACATCAAACCATTAAAACGAATATGCCTTATTTTTCTGTTGAGAACGCACTCTTAATCGTTATAAAATGTACATTAATGTCGCGAAACTATTATACACATAATATTATAATATATAGGTAGGTACATATAACATAATATAATACTCAAACAGAGCGCAGCGTACACAAACGTATAATGGAATGTAAATAATATATACATTAAAATAACTCTCTTATACATAATATTATAATATCGTCACGTTAATGGTAAATCATATTTATAATAATATTATTATGTTGTACCAACGATTCGCGTTTTTAAAATTATTATTATTAATATTAGTTATCTTCGTTCCACGGTCATAGCACAATGTAATGCATAATATCATTAATGACATGTATTATACGATATATTATCAGTGCACTGTTGGATTATGGAGCACGTACACAATCCGAACGATGTTTTTTATGTCTTATGTTTTTTTTTTTTTTAAATGTTCAATTCCCGCGTTCTCGTAGTCGCCGAGACCCACTACCTATGTATACAGCATGTACTTGTGTACAATAATATAATAATAATATATTTTAATATTATGTGTACGCTGAATCAGGGCCGTAAATCGTAATAGGTTACGCGGATTGTGTACAACGCGCACTGCTACTGTAATATTATGTATATATACGCGCGCGCGTACGACGTGACACAGAAGAAAACGTCTACGGAAAGGCTAATTTATTCTATTAAATTTCTCATATACGCGCAGCAGCAGTGTATGCATAGGATATTAAATTATATTATATGTGTATATATGTATGTATATGTATGTACTGATAAATCCGTATAGACGCATACCTATATATATATATTTTAATATAATATTAAAATACACATATGCAGTTATTGAACGGTGCGAAGTAAGGAAACGGTAAGACCGACTAGTATGATATTATTATAATCATAATATATACACCTCCGTATATAGGTTTGGCACGTAATTAACATTTATAACATAATATATTATCATATTGCGAATAAAATAATATCGTTTTGTATTGATTTTCAAAGTGCACATACACCACCACCACCATTAACATCTGTACCAGCAACGGCTAAAGACGATATATTTGTTATTGTTTTATTTCTTATACATATATAAGAAAGCTTTTGTCTAACGTCGTCGTACAATATTACGGCTTAACTACAGTTATAGTTGCGACGTTCTTGTAATATCGATACACGTCCAATAATAATAATTATTATTAATACGCAGTATGTCCCGCGGGAATTTCCCGGTTTTCCCAACCAGCTGTACATTATTATGATACGAAATATACGACAGTCAAAGTGGCTTTAAATAAGCCGAGGAATGCGCATCTATACGTCATATTATGATATTTATATAGCGTTGAAGTGACTGAAAAAATGTTCATTGTTAAAAGTCTCTATTTTTGTCATCTTCTCAAATAAATGCCATTTATGTTTAAATTTCAATTATTTTTTTTATTCATTAGAAAATGAATATCTACGATTTGTATGCAATGAATACAACAAGTATCTAATACATATTATTATTCATTTGCAAAGACAGGATGGCTATTGTGTGATGGAAATAAGGGGGGAGGATTTCCTTTGACACAGTTTATTCAAATATTTCAAACATTTCTAGAATTTATTTATTTGCCTGTGTAAAATGAGACTGCTAACGTATTCACGATTGCTCGCTGGGCCCTAGAGATTGCAAACATACACGAGCAAAGTCCTATGAAAATCAGTATCCTGTCTTCCTAACGGAACGATGGTTGTCGTATTTTATTTTTGTCGTTAATAAAGCTGCGTGGGGGTCAATGGTCGTGTGCAAACACTTAAAAAAACGCTGTTAACGTACTAAAGACTAAAGAACAACTAGTGAGAATTGTAGTTATTTAATAAATTCACATTTTCCTTTATATTAAAAATAGTCGCTGGTTATATTTCTAAAATTGTATTGAGCTCCTTGGGTGGTTAGATATTTGAAAACCCAAGATAGCCGTTGAGTAAAAAGCGCAACGTTGTTACACACTGTATCTAAAATCTGCGTACAAATTAAATCAAACATATTATTATACTTAGAAATAATAACAACAACAATTTAAATTATATAAATACTTTATTTGCAGACTTGTTACGAGATGGAACGGTACCTGAAAGAAGAACCGATGGTTTCATCCTCACCTACGCGGTCCGAGTCACCATGGCTGACGACGTGGTCGACGCGCGTGGAGGTGGAGGTGGGCCTGGATTGCGCGAGTAGCGTGACGTCCAACAGCAGTTCGCCTTCAACGTGTTGGTCCGGATTCGCGACGCCGCCACCCAGCCCACCGGACGATACTGACGTGTCGCCGACCGTGGTGGCATCGCTGCTGTCTTCGGCCGCAGCGGTCGCCGCAGCCGCAAAAGCCGCGGCCACCGCCTCGACCACCGGCTCGTCTGGTCGCGTAGCTTCCGCCGTGACCGCGTCCACCCCCGCCACGTCAGCGGCCGCCACCACCACCGCCGGTCTGCTGAAGGTGACCGTCGCCCCGGCCGCCGCGTCCGGGGTCACCGTCAGCCCGGTCAGCAACGTCAGTACCTGTACCGCCGGCACCAACAATGCCAGCACCAACACCACCGTAACCGTCGGCGGCCGGACGGCGGTCGGCACTGTGGCCGCGGTGGCGACGACGATCGCCGCCGCCGCGTCACCTGCGCACCGCGAGCACGGCACCGCCACGGCCGCCGTTGTCCACGCTCCGGTGTTGTCCATCACCACGGCCGCCGCTGTTGCGTACCACCCGAGACTTCACCTGTCACCGGATGCCGCAAAGAAGATACACAAGTGCAAGTATCCCGGATGTGAGAAGGTGTACACGAAGAGTTCGCACTTGAAAGCTCACCTCAGAACGCATACCGGTAAGTCCCTATATATACGCTTGATTATTAATTTATTCGATTTAGGACTAAAGTGCGTAAATAATATGCGATACTGTCGGTCAAATAGGCGAAACATTACTTTAAGATGTAAGTGAAAATGTAATAAGAGTAGGTATAATAAATTTAGGAAACAATGTTTTAATTTTGGCTCATTGATTATAAAAAAATTAACATTTTTAAAATCATTAAATTTGTTTATAATAAAATGGAACAGGACATTAGAACAATGTTTTTTTTGATTTCGGTTCAGTATATAGAAACGACGAATATTTTGGTTTCTAATTTGAAGAATATTAAATTAATTGTAATAAATTAGGTTACGCTAAGTTTGCGCATGAAAAAATACAAATATATACAATTTCGTCTTCAAGTTTGTGTTAAAAAGAATTTTTGTTTTAAGTCCCAAGCGTGAAATTGTTATTATATTTACAATTTCAGTTTATGTTTTTAAAGTAACCGATAAATTAATTTCCAATACAAATCTTATATATTAAGTGATATTACAAAAATTATAAATAAATATTAATCACCAGGTCCATTATTGTGGAAAATTACATTAAATTATTTTCAAAATATTGGTACTAAAATATCTACATAGTGTTTTTGGTACGGTTTAAACCTGCAAAATAAATGTATTTATTATAAGATGTGTAGTGCGCTGTTTTAAATAATAATAATATTATAATCCGTTCACCTGACATATGCCATACAAAACTTTTCAACTCACCTTAAACTCGTTTGTTTTTCGACGGACCGTAACAACTTTAAAGGCTGTATAATATTTGACAATGTATAAATAACTGCGTCTTGGAGAATACCTGTGGAATACTAAACAGTTGTAGTTTTAGGCATCAAATTAATGATTTAAGTATTATTTTTTTTCGAAAACCGACCGCTAAAGATCAATGATAATGAATTCGCAGCGGTTTCTCACTGCTCGTCGATTGTCGACCGAACGTTGAAAACGGGGTGGGAGGTGCAAGCCTATCTCTGAACGGTTTTCAATTCCCACAAAATCTTACATAAAGTCGGCTTATCTCGTATGCGATAAAAGTATGACGACGACCTTTTTAAGCAGTCTGTTTCAATCCGGTCGGGAGCAGTAGCTGCAGTTTATACATTATTTCGTTACACGCGAAGCTCTTAGACGGTCTATATTTATGCGGACACGAGTTTTATTTTTATTCGTAACGCGCCATCACGCATGTATAATTCAGTTCACTCTGAAAAAACGCAAAAGGCGAGCGGTGGGGTTTCGTTCGGGGGATGTGCGCCAGACCCGGAAAGTCATCGTCTCAGGTAAATTTCCACCCCTATATTATTATACCGGACCCGAGGTATTTATACAATATATTATATAGGTACTGGGTGATAGTCGTCGGTGAGGTTTTATTTTTCTACTCTACTGTTTTTCATTATTATTATTATTATTTATTTCACTCCGGCGCGGCGGCACCAAAGCCCAGCGGACGCTTTCTTTGTAATTTAAATCCCGCCCTCGCGCGCTCGCCGTCCCACCACTGTTCGATGCGGTAAGGAAATCCCTAGCGAATTTCTCGATTCCGCTCTGTCTCTCTCCCTTTCTCTTTCTCTCACGTGGGAATATATATTATGCGTAGGTACACATCGGGATTTCACTCCTCGAAAGGCAGTGCATGAGCGTGAATATATAGTTTGCGATCGATATTCATTCGGGATCCCGGTTTTCCGAGTGCGGCCTACTCGGTTAAAACGAATCGAGCGGTTTTTAGACGTCGGTGTTTAATTAAATATCGATAGCTGTTCCGCCGCATGACCCTCTGGACTCGTTTTAACGACCGCTGTTTGTTTCATCGGTGATTTAGAATTTATATTATCGGACGGAGTTTTTCGTGGCGTGGGCAATGAGAAACGTATCATTATAATGTTTTTATTATAATAATATCCAAACTCGACAGCGTTAGGAGAAACGGATGTTTGTATCATCTATAATATCAGACTCACAGACTCTTAGGTTCTAATTATTTTTAACCAAAGCCTTTGACTCTACTGCTATGATTTTATTATTATCTTAAATTATTATTGCGCACAGACACTAAATGGTTGTCGTGAGATCGTAACCATTGGTAGTTGATTGCTGGCAGCGCCGTTGACACGCTAATGAGCCGGGACAAAACATTTTCAATTTCGACGCTGTCTCAAAAGTTTTTCTGCGGACTTCTGTTGCAGCTTTTCGCTTTAGAGTAGTTTAGACTGCGCAGCGCAAACATAACACAAGCAACCTCGTTACCGCGAGAACGCGATTTCAAAAACCGTAGCTTCGACTTCATAATATGTTTTACTGTCGCGATATAGACATTAATACAATAAACAATATCTTATATGGCTTTTGGGATGACGGTACGAGAAAATCGAATATTATATTTACTTTTTTTATTATTAGATTAAAGCTTCGACGACTGAGGTCATTAGTCTAACAAAGGGTTGGTACGGTAGGGCTGAGACGGTTGGTATGGTTTTTTGGCAACACGGTGTATGAGTGGTAAGATTTTTTCCATTACGAACGTGGATGGTCATCCATCCGGGAACTAGTGGCATCGGATGTTGTTTACTCTCGTCCATGTTGTGTGATTGTGTGTAGCCACCGCTCCGTACCAAGCCATGAATATTATATTTTAATAACTTCTTCAAGTCACGTACTCCCCTCTCCCCTTTTTAATCGTAAAACCGATTGCATTCTGCCATTCACTCATCATTTATATTATATTAGTAACATATACTACACAAGGATGCTAATGTTGAACGGCGTTTTTCAAGGAAAATGCTTTTCCTGAAGAACCACACTGGTGCTACAATTATAACTTTACATACAGCATATAATATGGTTTTCGTGTCAGTTTGGTGGGGTTTTTGTGCTACCTGCTCGTTCCCCTTCATGGTCCACATTTTGGCTAGGTTAAGAACCCGGTTATACACGACCTACGAGTCATACATCGAGTATGTATTGGTCCGTATACAGCCAAATTTAATGTATTTCATATACTTGGATAATTTTAAATTAATTAATATAATTTTATATTGTATCTTCACACTACCACAGGAAACTCCTTATCTCTCTCATCACTCATCACTTATCACTCCCTCATCACCACCACACAAGGCATAACGTGCTATTTTAGAGATTTCTTCTGCTGAAATTTCGGACCGCATTCTAACAGTGACGCGGGCGAGTGTGGGGCTCAGATTTTAATCGAAACAGGGTTTTTGGGTGGGGGGGGGAGTTCGAGGAGTGAGTGGGTCCTAGACAATCACGTGATTTCTGAGTACGACTTGTAAGTTGAATAATTAGATACCAACATTTTTATCTGTCGTTTTTTTTCTCTTAACATTTTTTGAACCGTTTGAACACTAAATCCTATTTAAAATATAGTAAACCACAAGTCCCTTAGATGACGGTGTATAGTAATTTAGATCAGGTCCTAAGTATATACTATATTAATATGGTGCGTAGCACAGGCTGAATTAGGAATTATCATAAAATGGCGATAATATTATAATATTTCAGTACGGCATCCGCCGTCGCCGCCAGCAATTCTCGTTTATATAATTAATTTCTTACGGTGGCGTCTTCAGGACGAAGTTAACACTGCGCTTGCTGTCGATTAGAACGAAATTAGCATCCGATTCGGTGGCTGAAATTAAAATATAATATAAATATATATCGGTGGTGCGCGGTAAATGTGGTTTTTGAGGTTAACGCTGGCAATGAAAACAATGGTTTCTCCGTCATTATATGAATATAATACAGGGACGGAGTTTACGGACTCTTTGCGCCTCTATAAAGACATAATGTATAATAATAATATAATGCACCCACTGTAGCGGTTTGACTTTGTGTCGACGACGGTCGTCGACCGACAATGATCTGCCTAGTCTTACCTCAGAGTTTAGGTTAGGTTATACCGCTGTACACGGGGGAAAAAATCGAATGAAATGACATAGGTTATGACGACTGAATTGTAAAATAAGTAACATGCATGGACATCGGATCACGTTGATGATTATGCCATTATGGTGATTGAGTTCATAACATTTTGATTTTTACAATTTTAAAATTTAATAGATACCGTACACATTGGTTAATTTTTTGCTAACGATACGCTTAAAAAATACTTGCTGAACCACTGGTTTTTATAGAAGAAGATTATTTACTGCTGATCCCTTCAATGTTATGACAGTGTTAGAGGTTCCCAAAATAACTATACCTACATCACCTTGACGCCAGTAGACTGTGCACTGATAACAAAATCTTTTGTAATTTAATGATAATTGTACTGTCTACGTCGTTTGATTTCTGTAACGTGATTATTTCGCATTGTAATCATACAGTAACTGTAAAACTGTTGTACAATGTCGACGAAAATAGTTTGTACGATAGGTATATAAAAAGGTACGGTTTATGAATAATAATAATATAATACCATTATAAAACGTTAAAGTCTTATAGCAATATCACGTTATTACATAGCGTATTATTATTATTATTATTGATATTTCACACGTCTTCGATTTTCGATTTCCGATTGTATTTAATATTTTAATGGTCATTGTTGCACGTTTTATAACTTTTTTTTATAACTTCTGCGTGCCATTTATACCCCGGTGGCTACATCTCCGGAAAGTGTCATAAAATGCGCAATTTCAATGTGTGTATTAAAAATAAAAAATGTGAGCGAATACATTTGCACATACACGAAATCTGTTTGACTTTTTCAAATTTCGTTAATCCCAAGAGACATTGTGGAGTTTGCGATTTCTTCAGTAATCCGCTCAAAGCTACCTGTAGGTGGTAAAACTCGTCTGCAATAAATCTTTAGCGTGCACGAAATAAATAATAATATCGAGACGTCGCAAAAGGCTCTCAAGTTATTACTATTTTATACTGCCTGCAGTGATGCTTTTTCTTCGTTTACATTTTCGTATTAATTATAACGTTTTAAATGAATAATAATATTAAGAAAAAAACCTATGAAATTTACAAGTTTCATGAGAAAATAATAATATATTATGCTAATGTACATTGATATTGTCGTCATCTTATAATTGGATTACGGAATTTTAAGACGTTTCAGAATCGCTAATCGATGAATATTTATCTTTGTAAGACAAGAATTATTTAAATTTGCTTATTATTATTTTTTTTTTTCGTCCAACGCGTTATATTTACATAATTTAACAACGGACGACAGATACTTTGGGGGAGTGAAACAACTACAATATATATACTGCACTACTCATTTCTGAAGATAAAGTTGGACGCGCAGGGCTTAGTCGATCGAATTAATGTCAAGACCCTTGTTTTCGAAATCTGTCCACGGCCCATTTAAAGACGTTCCTTGCGACAACAAAAATACATTTAATGTACATTTCATTGTTTGCCCGGACCAGGCTTAGGGTTATCCCAATAGGACCCGAACGTTTATTCTGTGCGCTCGTTGTTCTCGCATTGTTATAGATGTTTACAAATTCACTTTAGTTTAATTTACCGAATTTTTGCGCTTGTGTGTACATGTATAGGGCGCGCGGTGGCAAATTTACGAACCAATGTCTTTTGTATAAATCGGAAAAGTACACTTTTCACAAAGCGATCTCCTGTTTGTTGTATTTTATTTTCCCGAGTTTTCCGAATTATATACTTTTCTGCGGTATAGCCATCGCACTATAATATATTGTAATGCAGTATATAATTCTAAATACAAATTCGAGTGTGCGTGACATTATTTCTCTTCAACCATTCGGTAAATAAACCCCATTTAAGTATATAATTTGAGTGTCTACACGATCAAAACTTTTCGTGTAAAAACGGGTTTTGGCGATTTTTATAACATGAGTTATTTATGTCACAATTTTAGTACTATAATATAATACTATAGGCATAATTGTTGTCGTGAGTATCGATTTTAAATGTTCACAACTATAACACAAAATTATTATGTAATTTGTCGACAATGTTTTTCTTGTCCAACGCTTCAACGACAGTCTGTCTGGTTACAAAAAAAAAATTTCCAATTTAGCCGTTAAAATAATCACTGACGAGCTTAGGTATTATTATAGATATATCATTTTACATTATATAGTTATATGACTGTGCGTTTGACGTTTCGATAAACCGTTTTTTTTTCTATTTTTTTTCTACCGGACACGACAAATTCTGCGAAACGTTCAATCCGTACATATTGTTACGTGTATTTTATACGGGTTTTTTCTCCGTATTATGACAACGACTCTTAGATTTTTTTCCGTCATCGTTTACAGAGGGACGTCGTCGTCTCGCGTGTGTGTGTTTTATTCCGTCTTTCATATATTTTTTTTTGCCGTTTCGTCGGAAATGCTTTTGACGTGGAGCTGTTTTATCGGTACGAAATACCGGTGGTTCGTGGCCGTGTCGGTGGAGGAGGCGGAGGAAGGGTGAAACGTCCTAAAATGCTATTGCGGTTTAAACCGTCTACACGCGAAACTCCTGCAGCGGGGGCGGGCGCGCAGCACGCGAATCGATGAACGGATGTCTCGGCGGCGTCGGTGGCGGCATTTGTGTCGCGCCGTTGGAATACATCACCATTGCCGTCACACACGAAACAACGACGCGTGCGTATAACATTATTATGATCTTATTGTTCTTTTATAAATAGTACAATACCTAATATGTTCATATATAATAATTCGCCGTCGACAGTTTTCCCCCTCACTATAACAATGATATACGATCAGACGGGCTGTCGTGTTGTCCGTCCGCTAAGTGGATAACCGTTTAAACCCGCGGTATACGGTATAGGCTATTCATGTAGCTACCACGGTATAAGAGCGCGATAATAATGTCTGTTCTTATCGCCGCGATTGCCCAGCACACATCTCCCCCCTCCCCACCACACAATATTATATCGCACATATATATTCTGTGCCTCTTGATATTATACGCAACTACTGAATTGGTCTGTAAACGTTTCGATCAGTTTTATGTGCTTCACCGAGATGTGTAGATACGACCTTTAGACTAATACGTAAACCTGCACGATGGTCGCATAAATGTATCGAGTGTCGTTGTCACGTAATTTCGGACGGGTTATAATGTACGAAGTAATAAAGACTCGCAGTTTCCACTGTTATTAATAAAGTATGCACCACATAACATTACGAGGACTCTCGCCCCGTATTACTGGCTGGAAAGTTTTCCGGCGCCACCGCAGCAGGTAGACGGGACCCGAAGACCACGCGGTCGTAAATGTATAATTAACATATTAGGTATCAATATTTTAAATTCGCATTATAATGATGTATGATTATAGTTGTATTTTAGTTAATAATATAGTACAATATGCGGTGTATCTAGTTGTATCATATAATTATACGTAAAGTTCAATAATCGATAAGTATTCGTATGGGGACAGATCGTATTATATACTTGAAACGGAAAACAAATAGCAAAGAGCATAAATTGACAATATCGATTGCATTGTATTCCTGTCCCTGTTATCCGTATAATCTGTGAACGTACCCAGTTTTATATATTACTATCGTACTATCAGAGTATTCACGGAGTAACTCAACATTTTTATTATTTTCAGTTGCACATCATGATATTATATTATGGTAAAGGTAAGTTTTTGTTTACATACTATATTCGTTCGATTCCGATTTCTGACGTCAACTTTTCTATAAGTTTATAATATCATATCATCACAAGACTGTCTTTAAATTCCACAAAAATCTAAGTTTTTGTCAATACAGTTTTCGATTGTTGATAAAAGTTTCAAATATCATGAATTTCGGGCATAATTTAAACACTAAAACGGGATTGTACGCGTACATATATACGATCGAGAAAACTATATTATTATACACAGTATCTCGTTTTAACATTACATTATAACCGGCGAACGGATTCTTCGTCGTCGTCGCCGTTGTCCTTGGATCATAGCCAAAACCTCGTCGATCGCGGTAGGAGCGGTCGAGCACATTAGTAAAATTAATTAATCACTGGCCCGCGTTTCCGCATACAATATATCCCGGTTTATTTATCGATGCGGCACACTCGCTAAATAATCGTACTTACTCGACACCGAAATCATAATGTATATAGCAGGTAGGCGTACAAAGGGGTATATACATGCGTCCGTGTGTATTATAATATAGGGTTTCATACGTTTGCGGGGTATGGCATGGTGGCCAGATTTGAGGGGGGGAGGTGGGGGGCTTCCATCAGCGGCCTTTATGTACATACAACACACATATAATAATATAATATATGTGTGGTATATACCTACGTACGTAAATTATATTATAGGTATTTGGCGGCCTTTTGTGCTGTTGTTGTTATTATAACATTATACTATATACCTAGCTGCCTACACACGCGCATCACGGTCGCCGGAAAACCGGATACGCGTTTGTATTGAGTTTAATCGTTTTGCGTCACGGTGGCGGCGGATTCGTTCCAAATTATCTCCTCTCGCCCTCTATCTCACCATATCGCTTCCCTGTGTGTCGCACCCTCTGCGTCTTTCCTCCGAAACGATAACGTGAAATCTTTCTGCGAAGGGGTTGAGCAGAATGGAGCCACCAATGCAAACGCCCCTGCAGCAATGCAGTTTTTTTGGACCTCTTCCAAGACGGCTTGGGTTTATATAGCTATACATAATCGTGCGTAACAATAATAACGATAGTAATAATAATAATGATAATAATAATAATAATAATAATAATAATACCACAAACGAACTCGTGTGGTCTTGCCAGGACGATATATTCTGTATAAAATAATATCTCGTTATCATAATTAATATTGTGGTGTCGCGATGCGCCGTCGTAATGTAGATGCGCAAGGAGTTTACTTAGCGACCACGAGGATTGACTCTGATCGATCCACGAAACATACAATCCTGTTGATAATATGATATTATTATTTTATAATGTGGTATGGAGTTCATGCCCCCACTATTATATTAAATACGATACCGACGACGGCGTCCGTATCATAATAATTATTACTATTGTAATCGGACCTACGTAAACTATAATCGTATAATATTATATGACCAATATTTCAATAGATTACCATACCCATAATCATAAAAATATAATTTGATGTAAAATGCTCGTTTGCATTTAATTACTGCACATGGCAGTGAGATTTGCGTAGCAGATTTTGCTCGAGATTTCTCCGTCCGATATCCGATCTTACCTGCACCGAGTTTTTATCATTTATTTTTCCCGATCTGTTTAATATCAGATCTCGGTCGTTCGAGTTTTCCATCTCCACGAGCGTTCGATATTTCAAATTTTTCAAATGTCGCACGTGCAATCTCAGAGAAAACGTGACACTATAAGAACGTGAATGACTTTAGACAAAATCGGCTATTGCCAGGATATCCTAAAGGTACGACGAAATCCGTGGATTTTGTTTCGAGACGATGAATCATCCACTGTGCAATATCTTTGTCGGGATCAATCGATCGTTGTACTGCAGCTGTACTATATAATATAACTTCTTTAATTTAATTTATTCTCGGATTATCGTACAAAAATGTCGAGCAACCTTCAGATGGCGTATTTTTCTCTACTGTTATGTAGGTTATACCCGTACAATTTATTGTAGTTCGGTGTTTTTTTTTTTTATCGTCTGAATCGATTCGATAAAATGTTTAAAGAAAACTGTATCGTGGCGTGGTTAACGTAGTAACAAAGAATAGTAATAGTCTGACAGTTGTGGTTTGAAAATGAAAGAAAAAACAAATAAGTATCATATTGTATAATATACGTAATATAGTATTAGTTATATTTCAAATGACGTCGATATTAGCTCGTCGTACAATAACAATAACGATGATATTAATATCGCCTACAGTTTTCGTCACGAAAGCCTATGGTAATTATTTTAACCGACGAAACACCGTAAATTTCGCGGTATATAATAATGTAATATATTCGTATTTCCGAGCTGTAGAGTCCCCCGAGCGTAATTATGATGATAAAAATAAAAAAAATCCGAAATAATAAGTTTCTAAAGAATCGTACGTAATTTAATACTCCCGCGACCTAGGGGTTGTAAATAGATTTTTTTCGTTCAGCTCTCGGTTCTCATTATTATTATTTCTCTCTTTCTCTCTTTCTCTCTCTCTCTCTCTCTCTCTCTCTCTCTCTCTCTTTCTATCTTTCCCTTGGACTAATGAAAAAATCCACCCGCACGCCATCGCCTCCGCCGCCGTTCGTATATACTATAGTCAGAGGCTGCAGTCATATATATATATATATATATATAATATAATATATACCCGCTTCTCCCCCTCTCTTAACTACAGCAGCAGCAGCGGTTGCGGTTATGAACTGTCCAAAAAGGTTTTAGCGAGCGCTCGGCGGGACAACGGGCGACGTAATCCCGTTTCAAACTTACCCCGTAACTACCCTCCACGCGGAGAGTCTAATTAAAGGACACACGACAAGCGCGGTGTGTGCATGTATATATACGTGTATACACGAAAACTTGTGACCGGCTGGAAGTATGACCTCGGTGTGGAGGTGAAATCGTGCATCGTATATATGTGTACTACCCGAAACGTCTGGCGGGGTGGCGGTGGCGACGAGGATCCAGTGACATTTTGATTGACGACAGAAGAACCACTACGGTCAACTGTCATTTTTCATTCCGGACACCCGACACTGGCATTGTTTCCGGCTGCAAAAGTCCTTGGCCACAATGTATATGTCACCCGCTCCCACACTCGCAGCATCGCCCGGCTCGGGCCTAAGCTCCGTCGTCCGGCGGCTCTGTTATTACTACTATTATTATTATTATGATCATCGTCGTTGTCGCCGTCGTCCTTTCGCCAGCTCGTTATACCCCGAACACGACTTCGGCGGTGGCGGTGGTTTGATGTAGCGCGAGGGTTGTTCGACGAAGGGGTGCGGGGGTGGAAACTGAACAGTTATATATATATATGTTATATATATGTGTGCATATATACAGGGCGTAAGCATATATTTAGGTACACCACACGACCGTGCATCGCGCGTCCTCGGTCGGACCACAGCGACCCGTCATAAATCACGACGTAATTAGGATGGGCTTTAAAATATTCAAACAACGTTAGCCGAGCCGGTCGCGCGCGCGTTCGGTTCGCGGACACTGTGCGGCGTGTTATACGACGGCTGCACCGCCGAAACCGGCGGCCCGTGAAACGTAATTTATCGCGAAACTTCGGCGGAATCGGCCTCGGCCAACCATTCTCCCACCCAGATCACCTCTATCCTGCGGTATCAACCCGTATATTATTACATTATATCCGTTTGTATACCGTGATATATCATGCACCGTACGCCGTTTGGAGCGAAAAGTCGAACGCCATCTCATTGCAGTAGAAAGTTTATAATAATAGTGTGTAGACCGTGATCAGATTTTTTAATGAACCGGAAAAGTCTTGAGTTCTTACGATTCACCAACTCCTACGTCCTAAAAACGCTTTGTCCACTGTACGATTGTGAACGTGTTAAAGGAATTCCAGGGCTACCTATAGCCTAGCTAATCATCGTAATGAATGCAAATTCAGCTCATGACAAAAATAATACCTCTACTCTTTCACTAGCGTATTTAAATGTAACCTCCCCACGTAACTAATTACTATTTTACCAGATCTTATTCATACACTATATTATCATAACCCGTAATTTTTTTTTCTGTTTCTTTTTATTATTCGTCTAATATTGTTTTTAATAGTTATTGAATACAATATACTATTGATAACCATTTAACATAATATGGGTTAAATATAATACAATGTTATATTATTAGTTTATTTGTTGAGTCTAGTAACTAAAGTATGTATTAAAATGAAATAATTTGTCGTCGTGCTTGAAACATTGACGAATCACGATGTATCAAAACAATTACCGCACTAGCAGAGGAAATATTATTTTACTCCAATATATCCATGCCGGTCACTCATCCGATTTTGTTGAATGTGCTTGTTGTGTGTAAAAAAAATGTATGATAATATTATGTATATTCTAATTTAAATTATATAGATGATTTCAATGATTGTTACACGGCGTCTTAGATAGGCAATTAAGGTACACCACGACCGGGTCATTATAATGGTATTGCTATAATAAATTATTATCATTAAAACGTACTTTGATGTGTAATGCACTTCATTCATTCATATTATTGTAATAACAAATTATTTTGCTCGTCCACACAATAAATTAGCGATAAACATTTTTTAATCTCCAGTGACCTGCAGGCACTTTTTTTTTATCGAACGTTCGGCGACATACATATTTAATTATATAATGTTATATTTTTTGTAAACCCGAGTCAAGTCACAGACAACGAACTAAAGACGAATAACGATGATAGTATTATAACTTTAGTAGTGTCACTGTGTTAGTGCATGGCCCAATATAGTGCATAATATTATAACACTCAGCAATAAATTGTCGTTGGTTATGCTATCGCGAGAGATTCGATGACGAACGGCTATGGTATATTATTCGCATAGGTATAATAATCTCACGATATTAATACAATAGGCGACTGCAAGACAGACGGTCTCGTTCAACGTAAGAATACAATATAATAACATATAATACGCGTATAAGCTCGTTGAGTGTGGATGTTGCACGTCATAGTCGTCCTCCTACCTCGACTCGAATTCGTGAATTCCTCGTCGAACAATAGTTTTTTGCGACGAATATTATTATCGAAGCGGGCGGATTGAGTCAGTCTTAACGACGTGAGCGCATTATGGTTGATGTTATAATATTATATTGTTATCGTCGTCATCGCTCGATTATATCGCTTTCATACGATATATTATAGTCATAGTATCGATATCGGGAGCCCGACGGAAATAACGAGTGTTCCTCCGCGCGTATGGAATAAATCACGTTTCCGCAGATAGGTATAGACTTGGCGGCGTGTCTTTCTTCGCGATGATCAATGGGGTTGTCCGTAAACAGCTAGTACCTACACTTTATCACGTACAGATTTCCATATTATTTGGTATAATTACGATACACGGTTTACACATTATTATCATGCGCGTGTACTAATTGTGGAAATCAACAAATTGTACGATTTGTTATGTGGTTATTGTAAAATCTAATTTTTATGTATTTACAAACCCGCCTATATTTATTTTATTTTATCACGGCGATGTTTTAGATTTTTAATCAAATCATAAGCTTTTCACACTATACATATAATTCGCCGTTAGTATTTTTCGGCACGTCACAAAACTGACACGTTTTATTATATTATAATGCATCGATTATACTATAATATTTGTGTCAACTTTTGTTAATGTTGAGGTGCGATTTAATCGATGCGTAAACATCAGGCTGTAAACATAACAATTACCTCTACAGTTTGCATCGTGTATTATTATATAGGTGGTATTAAGATTTGTCATTTTTATTTTCTCTCGATAATCTTCTTGCGCCGTCCACTCTTTATCGATCGTAATTAGTATAAGTCGTAAGTCCCCCTTGAATACGTTTATATATACAATATACATAACATATTTTGACCTCTGAATCGGTATGGATGGCAACGGGGGGGAGGGGGTGTGCTGACAGACAGTGACACAATATCGTAAGTGGTCGAAAGGCAAACATAGATCAATGGCATGTGTGTAAGGTGCAGGGTATATGCACTATATGTAGGTATATATATATATTTCATAGTTTTGCGGGCTGAGGGCAGACACTTTTTGTTGATGACATAATATGGACAAATTCTCGAAATAACACATTTTAGGAAACAAAATATATTGGCATACGATCGATATCCACAGCTAAACACTACAAGTAACAAGAATTATGAAATTATATCATTTTATATAAACACCTTATAATATATTAATTGATATGTTTTTATTTTTTAAGCTATAATAGGTTTATTATTAATTTATTAATAATTAACTATTCATTATAATAGGTTTATTATTTTCTAATAATAAGTAATTAGCAACAATAATAATGGAAATGATAAATATTTTTAAACATTGGTATAATCATTCACTCGTCACCTAACCTTTTATATTATTCAGTAACAAATTATATCAGACCAAAGTCTGCGCACGCCTATACATAGAGCGACGCGATGTTGTAGTTTTGAGAATTTGGACAAAACTGATTTTTTTTTTTTTTTGTCACGAAACGTTTACCAGCCGATACATACGTATTATTATAATTTTATAACGATCGGCTGTGCGCATCCTGGGTCCGGGTTATCATGTGCCGTATACCATTATTATTATTATTACACGTGACCGGAGAACGTATACCGGAAATTGGAATGCCGTGATGGATGTGCGGGATCGTGAAATAGATAGTTGTAGCAACGGTGTAAATAATGTTACAAAGCATCGAACGGCGTAATAACGATCCTGTCGAAAACAAACGCGCAAAAACACGCGTATACACGTGCCCGTTTTACGTTATTATTGTCGTCATCGTCGTCGTCGTCGTCATCGTTGACATCACCGAATACCCTAGTGCGTTCGACTCGGAAATCCTTACTCCTCACCCACCCCTATCATAGGGTGTAAAACGAAACCGTCCATACTTGACATTTCGTCGTCGTCGTCGTTGAAAGCGTTTTAGGTGTAAATTAAACGAGGACCGTACGGTATGGCCGTATAAGTGACTCGAGAAATGAAAAAGTCACCAATCATCTAACGGTTTTATTATATTACGTATATTCTAATATTCTTGATGTTGACGATAAGCGTAGTTGATTCATGTTTGGTATTTTCACTGAGAGTTCAAAAAACTCGCACATACCTGAACCTATTCCCGATATATTTTTAAGCATCTATTAATTTTAATTGGTATTTTTAAAATAGGAAAAACATTGTTTCAAAATAACATTGGATTGATACTCTAGTAATCCCGGGTAAGACTAAACCCTATCTACATAAAACTACACTAGAATGTAAATAGATAATATAATTATGATGCGTCTTTTTTAAATGCGATCAGTAAGTTATTAATATTCTAATAAAATAAAATAATAACGATAACAATAAAATATGTCTATTTAATCAACTCAATAATAAGGTGGACAATAATACATTTTTAAAAATCAAAAAGTAGATAAAATATATAAACAGTTATGTGAATTATTTAAAATTATTTTCAAGTATATTTTGCTGACAAATTTTTATATTATATATAATATAATAATATTATGATTAAAATTCTTCTCCAGAATTTTCATTATTATTTTGTAAAGGGACTGAAAAGTAAGGTATGTAGATATTTTTTTGAAAAATGGCCTTTTGGACTAAATAAATAATAGCATTTGAACGACTAGGGCCTTAGTGAGACGCGTTCGTTTTATTATCGTTTGGATAAACGCCGCACGTCGACAAAAAGAATTTTGCAATTTTGTTCAACCGCTGTCGTTTGAAGTACATGATATTATATTATATATCACGTTTTTTTAAATTAATTTTGATGCCCTAATTTTTTTCGCGGGAAAAAGTGTCCGATTACGACCTCAGCGGCAAATTTAAGGAGACCGAAAAGTTGTCCAAAGAAAGTTATCGTCTGAAAGTTGAAGACAATCATACTGTCTAAAGAAATAGTATACTGTTATGCTGTAAAATAAAAGTATTATAAAATGAAAATGATTTTAAACAGTTTTTATAATGTTTTTAGAACGAGTAAAATATATTATTTTATTCGTCGGGACAGTATAATAAAACGACGTCTACGGTTTCGTGTTGTCGACCTATTCTCCGTTACTTATCTGCAGGCGATGCACAGTAATGCACCAAAAATCGCTTGTCGTCTTCCTTTTTCCCGTCGGCGTACGACAAGTTGTCGTTAACACTATTACACAGTAAACAAAAAAAAAATGGTTTAAAACACTACAATAACGCGATTTTTTCTTACAAACCTAACGTAAATACACACAGGTTTACTTCAAAGCGATTGTGAATATTATATTTTTATGTTACTATGAAACTAACGTTCAAAGTATTTTATTTTTAAATCCGTAGGTATATTATATAGTTATAATGTTAAAAATCGAACATTTACCGAAGATTGATCGACTCTCACGATTACGATTTCTGATGACGACTTCCGCAATAGTTTTCTCCGTTGCCGTTTTATCAACGTTACTATTATGATACGTATATTAAATCGGATGGGCGGACCCGACGACGACTGCGACAATTTACAATATCTCTCGAATCATTTTATTTCCTCGGATGGACGTGAGTTATGTGCCACGCTGCAGTGCCGTCCGGAAACGAAACATCGTTTTATCCGCGGTCGTCAGCCGGCAACACGCTCGATGGTGGTGATGACTGAGGAGATAAATTAAATATTATTAAACGGCGTGACCGAATTTTGATGAAAATGGATGCTTGTTTGTTTTTCGTTTTCAACGCCCTGAGCGTAACGTGTACGCGGTTTGTATGGTGTAGGCGAAATGCAAAGTGGATTTCAGACGCGCAGAGTACGGTAAAAGTTAAACGTAAAACGAATCTGAAAGAGCCGCAAGACGAAGAATAACGAAAATATTTACGACGGCTGTATCCGGTCTGAGGCGTATTGTTTAGACATATTTTAGAGCACTGTTTACGTAAAAAAAATAATATTACTTTGGGGCAAATACCAAATAAAAAAAAAAAAACATAGGGCAACTTATAAATTAATAATATTTTTCGTGTAAGTGAAGCATATTTTGCATTGAAATAATACATTTGCTCGCTCTCATATCTTTAATTATCATTATATTATATTGGTTATAAACGTTTAAAAAATAATAATTTAGTATTTTTTTTATGCTACGCTTACGCATGTCCTGACCAATGAAAAGTCACCGTATTCATTATACGTAAGTATTTGTCAGTTTTTAGCTCACTCGAGCAATACCTTTTGTGGTTTACAAATAAAAGATAATAAATTCACGCAAATTAATATAATTTTCTAGTTGGTGCAAATTAGGTCGATAATTGTGCTCTAATTGTACGTATTTTCGGTCTTGATAGAACGAAATAACAATTTTCGACCACGTTATTATATTACGGTATATGTAGGTATACGGTGATCGCTGCAGAACTGTTTCCGGACTTTCGTTGTAGGACGTTAACCCAGATAACAAGGCGAATACGACGTCACGTCTCCGTCATTAGCTTGTACATAATATAAAATCATAATAGTTTATTTTATGGCAGTTGGCTACGCGCGAGTGTGTTAAAATAATATTATCTACGTCATAAAACTCGCATTATGTGGACAAGTTTCAGACTTGCGAGTATGCGCAAGACGACGCACTGCTAGGTAGATGGTTGTCGGGATGACTCTAAACAGTTTTAATTAGCGTAGATCTGGCGGACGCCAGCCTTATCTCATCTATCAGCGGTTTTCGGGGAGAGGGGAGGCGTTTAAGTGGTAGAGGTGGATGTGGGGGTAGCGTTTACAAACGGCGAAATTAAATCGCGGGCCTGCCACCGCTTCCGCAGTATCAGGCACACTAACACGTACGCGTCTCGTCTCCGCTGTGTCGCCGTATAGGTCGCCCCCTTTATGCGCGACACGATTTATATTATAATATGGTAATAATAATTACATAATATAGACCCGACGTCTGTGGTTCCTCACTATAAACGATCGCGTCCTGTCGTCTCGCCTAAACACTCATCGAAATTACACGCGCATACTCTGCGGGGTTTTCCGTTCACCTTTATAATAATATTATATATATTGTATAGTGTACGCCGTCCTTTTTACCGTCGCCAGGATTTTATAGGCCATCGCCGCCGGTAATTACAAATCCCTTTTACGCACCGCGGCTGTCCCATCGCATCGCTCGACGAAACGGTAATTAATGGGAGAAGACGACGACAACCGAAGTGATAGCGAAGTAGGATACAGCAGGGGGTCGGAGACATCGTAAAGGGGTGAAAAAAATCTTCAGAGCTTGTTTTCCGTGGTCGGTGATTGATGGGCCGTGACGACGTCGCAACAGCAGCTCATGTTGTTACGATTTATAATATATAATATTTACAGTGCGCAGATATATTATTACCCGTAACTCAAATATATAATAATACGTGTATACGTATTCGTAATCTATGTGCGACTGACGTGACGAAAACGGCGAACTCCATGTAGTCATTTTACTAGAATATTGTCCACATGTCACCTGCAGCCGCTCCAGCTATATAGAAATAATAACGTAATTCAACGCATTTGGTCGGTTCCGCGTCTGGCTCGAAATAATAATAATATTATGACTTTTGGTGGGAAAAAAAACTGTAATTCGCGGTCGCTGGGGAGGAATTGTCGAGAGCAGGTGGTCAGGAAGGGTGAGGAGGAGGGCGTCCGCGAATCGGCTTAACGCCGTCTAAATGTAATTTATGTTAATATAACAACACTCGTACTACACGGAGTTTTCGTTTAAAGAGCTTAAACTAAATTAATAGGATTCCGGAGACGGCGACGCGCGACGGTGGCGTGTAATATTTCGCATCGTAATAATAATATGCACGCATATTATATTAATACCTACGTCGCGAGTCGCTCGTCTTCGAGGGCGTTTTTGATTTTTTCCGAACAACCGCGTACCTACCTATAATACTGTATTCGCATAACGTTCGCGTCCCGAACGTGTATCATCATCGTGATTATTATTATTATTGTACGGTGGTTTTCTGTAACTATACTACCACTCACGCCCCCGTCGATGCTTTATTATAACGAACGGGCGTGAGTGGATTTAACGCCCGATGACAAATTGCCGAAATTCCCCATGTATTATGTACTGCCACCGTAGCTGTTTCGAGGGTGCAGCTTTAAGTCCGCCCTGTGATGTTCAAAAACAGATCACGTTTCTCCGTACACCGTCGACGGGCGCGCTTTCTTGCATTTCAAATGATGGCGCTCATCTCTGCTCTCGCCCGCATCCAATACGCACGCTGCAGTTATCTAATGGTACGTATACAGCGGGGAGGGGGGGTAAGACGACTTGGAGAGTAAAAAACTCGCGAGGGTGCATTTTTTTTTCGTTTTTAGTTCTGTCTAGATAATTTACTGACGGCCGTATATATACTAATACGTGACACATGACGATATTATATTATTATACTTTTCTATACTCGCACAGGGGACATCGTTGATGGGCTCTCATCACGCCTGATATCTCAGATAATTTTTTTGAATCACGTCGATTACCATTATGTATTTGTCGTGCTGTACATATAACGTCCGTGCCGGCAGAGTCATTGTTCGCATTCTGAACTATTTGTTTCTATCATTACATAATAATATAATACCTACATTAGAATATTTATATGTCCATAGAGTTGTTCAGATGACTTAAGCTATGTGATTGTCTAGGCGCAATTAGAATAATAAAACTTAAAGATTAATATTATAAAACACAAAGGAGGGATACGCTGCACATGCTCTACTATATCGTATCCCCTTACACACAAAACAAGATGTCCATCGGTGATTTGTAACTATTGGCCTTATATAGGTTGCGGTCGGCGAAAATGAAATTATGAACTTTAAAGTTTCTGTCATGAAAAATTTTCGGCTTTTCAACATTTATTTAAGACTAAACTAATCAAATACGTTAATTCTACGATTTCAAAATTTGAATATTGTCGCTGTATAATATTGTGACGAGAGCGGAGTGTTTACATTTTATCCATTTTAAACATCTAATATCCATCAAATCTGCAATAAACAATTTTAGTAACTATATGATTGTTTACTAAGATAGAGATAAG
Organism: Acyrthosiphon pisum; assembly: GCF_005508785.2. NCBI lineage: Eukaryota > Metazoa > Arthropoda > Insecta > Hemiptera > Aphididae > Acyrthosiphon > Acyrthosiphon pisum. The sequence goes on from NC_042494.1 coordinate 66,141,398, forward strand.
ACAAACGTGACGTGATCGATAATATCGTGCAAGTGGTCACAAGTCTAGCTAGGAAAAAAAATGTAAAATAACACATTATTATGACACGGCGTCTCGGATAGGCATTTTTGATACAACGCTGTCTCCGGTACGTATGGTTTGCGGGTCACGGAGTTGAAAAAATATAACCGTGACGCATCATTATTATAATAATAATATTGTTATTATATCATTGGATATGATATAATAATATAACAACGTAAGCTATTATTGTTATTGTTTTATTTAATATAAATTTTCTTCTCATACGACTCTATGAGTTTTACTCACGTCGGAGTCGCACGTGCGTCGCGTATGGATTTCGAAAGCAGTTCGGTGGGTGCCACACGCTCGTATGTCGTATAATGATATACAAAACATAACATAATATTGTATCGATTTTCAGACGAGCGTGCGACTCGAATTACCAGCGATGGCGGGTGACTGGGTACAATTCTCCCGAGGATTTTTTTTTTTGGTGGTGGGGGGGGGGGGGTCGGAGTTGTTATTCGGTTGTCGAAAAGGCCGCGTGCGTGTAATACGCTCGTGGACTTACGACCTTTTTTCTCTTTTTCTTGATCTCGGTCACTGGGGACGTCAATTCGGAGGTGGGGTGGAACGGTGCACTGCGCGTAAAATAATAATAATAATAACATAATGCATCTACACATAATAATATACTACCTATACCTACAGAAGTGCGTGATGTCTAGACGCAGGCAGAGGCGCGTGATATTGTTTTTATCTCGACGACGGCCGCGTAATTATTGTTTATCGCCAAAAAGTTATGCGTTTTTCTTGAATAATACAATATTATTATTGGAAACATATTTATCGATTAATTTACAACGGATCGCTAGATATCATTTGGTACATTGCACAAAGGCCGTTCACGAGTGTAAATCAAGATTTCATAGACGCACACAGTATGTCAAATAATATATCAATTATTAGCCTAATAAGCCAAACCTCTAAACAATAATAAAAATAAACTAGCAATCGGTGCAACCGTTTTCGAGGGTTTCATTTTTTATTCATACGGAAGTAATTTCGGTGCATTCCATTGTTTGATTTTCACTTTTTTTCAACTGTGTTTTTAAAACTAACAGGAAAAACCAAAAAATTACCCCTCTAAATTAAAGTTCCATTATTGTGTTCAATTTCAAGGGGTACATAAAACTTTTGAAGTACTATTACAAACCCGGAAAAAAACGCTTTCAGTAGAAAAAAACACATTGCACGCAAAAACCAATAGCTCCCTCGGTCTGCTAAAAATCTAAACAATTTAAAATGCGTAAACAGATAAATTACGTTTAAATAATTTATATAAACGTAACAAACATATTATGAATTATTTATGTCGCAAAAAAAAATTACAAAGTTATAAATAGTTAATTTTTAAATCATGAGTGTTTTTTTTTGAAAATAATGTTTTTCTTTTAATGACGTAACTATATATTGCGTATTCAGTCATTTCCGGGGTTAATTTAATTAAAACTCGCAATTTGAACTCACTAGCTTATATTTGGCACGCCTGAGTGAGTTTGTATATTTTGCGATGATACCCACACGATCGTTTTTCGTTTAGCGTCGCAGCGTGTTTCTATGCGAGGTAGATGGGGAAAAAAATCATAAAATAGCGATACTTTATTTAATAATTCAATGAGAATTATCGAAATTTGTTTGAAAACATAATTTTCCGACTGCGTTGCGCTCATCAGACTCCACAGGAGACCGTTGGCATCTGTTGTCTAGCGTTATTCGGACAGTTTAAATCTAAAAAGTTATAATGGGAAAACTTTTGAACGCATATTTCAAACGTGTAAGGTCTGAATTTAATATAAAAATCCCGTGTAAACATTTTCAATATAATTTATTCAAACTTGAGAATTTTTAGGTCATAACATTGGTTTTTAATTTAATGTAATTTTTTTTTTTTAAACTCATATTATTAATTATAATTTCGACTATTGTAGCCAAGAAAGTGATATTGATTTAATAACACAGTATTCATAATGTCATAATAATAAACTGCTTTTGGAGTTCTTTGAAATTGTATAGAAATACGAATCGCTACATTACATTCCTTAAATAAAAATGATTATTAGTTTATTTTTTTTGTCATCACATTCTCTTGTTTGGGAATTAAAAAAAATGTTTCAATTTCGTTTATTAATCACCATAAACAGCAACAACCTTTGTTGGAGCGTTCCAAAATATAATGTGATAAATGGAACAACCGGGAAACTTGGGACATTTAAACGTGTTTAATATTATCGTCGTCGTTGTTGTTGATATTAAAACAAATTAAAACTTAAACTCGCACTCCCGACGAAGTTCCCACGAGGATATAGCTGCAAACAACAACAATAATAATAATACTAATAAAAATGATTGTTTTTATTATTTTTATTATTATTATTGTTATTAACGTTACAAAATTTAATTTGTATTATATTATGGTATTATATTTCGTTAATTATTCAATTGGTATTGATAGTCTCATATTAGTATCGTGTATACCATTATATTCAAATATGTCACCAAAAAGGATTTCTAAATTCTACCCTAACTATTTGCTATGCCACTAAATATAACCTTCGATAAAGTCATTGGTTAAATATAATGCAATTGCATGTACGTTAAAGAAAATCTTAACCTTTGGAGAAAACATTACTACGCGTGTGGTGATAACGTCGATTGAGATGAAATATGTTTAGGCGAAGGTTTGTCAGTTAGATTAAATAAACAATAGGTAAAGTTAAGAACTTAAATATACAAATCAAAAACTGTGGTTAACATTTAAAAAAATAATAATATAATAAAGTTTGCATAATCACGCAGCGCTGCAAGACAATGATTTTAAAAGAATAAATATATATTTTTTGATTCAGTTTATGCAAGAAAAAATAGGATTAAATGCATATTAGTTAACGAATTTTAATTTGCACAATCGCTATAATATTATTGTGTTGACGTTGGTGGTATTAAAAAACAAATCGACTTATTTTTTTAACGAAATTAATATTGTTAATATTTTTTCCATATTAACATTACAGACTACAGTTAAATATATTACCTATACGGTGACTCATTATACTATGAGTAACTTATTTTGACCAACTCAAGTCAACTTTTTATCATAAACTCTTCCCCCCCCCTCTTTTCGTTTAGGTGTCGCGTGGACTATAAAAACGTTATGCACAACCCGGTGGGGAACTCGACAAGAATATTATTATTATAAACCGTCTCAGAAATAAAAAAATATACCACTCGAACCCTTTTGTATATAATTAAAACGGTCGTCTGGAGACGCACTCTGCAGCGGTACAATATAACATGTTTTTATTATATAATATACTGAAATCGTCGGTTTTTTTTTTCGGCGTTTATAATATTATCTCGCCGAACGCGCGAACGAACCGCCATTACGACGGTCTGCGATTCCGATCGATTTCGTTGGCTCCCTCATTATTATTATTGCGTCCCGGTCGTTATATTTGGCGCGGTCGTTGCGTGCGTGTGCGTCGTGTTTATACTGCTGCACCCGATTATTATTACGATCCGTTATAATATTATTATATAATGTTTTCTTTCGCTCCGTTCCCGCCGTGTGGCGCTGGCACTTTCACCAACTGTATACAATATAATAATATTTAATATAATAACCTAATGTCCGAATATTATCACTGATCGACCGGCCGAGACCTCCGAGGGGGCTTGCACTCCATGAGTGTACATTATTATTAAATGTCGTACACCGAAGGCAGCAGCGGCCGAGGCGTCCGGAGTGCTGCGCTATTCGTTATCGTAACAAAACGTAATGTGGTCTCTCGCCGGAAATATTATACTGCAGATGGACGGAAACTCGACGATTTACTGCGTGCACGATCGTGATGATCGGGTGATGTTTAAAGGGGGAAGCTGTCGGATTCTGCTTAGCATAAAAATTTACTTAGTTTATTATTTCTGGAAGAAAATATAAACAGTTGTCATTTTTTTTTACATCACTTAGTTATAATAAATTTAGCATTATTAAAAATGTATTTTGTAAAACTAATACAATTTGTTTGTATACCTAAATTAGGTGGTTTTTTTTTTTGTTGCAAAAAACAATATTTTATAAGTTCTCCGTCAAAAATGCAATAACGCGTGGGTAAAATAATAGGATCGAGAGTTGAAGAACAACGAAAATATTTTTAAAAACCGCAATTGTTTAAAATAGTACTCTTGCATATTCAATGTGAAATTCACGTGATTCAAAATTGAAAACAAATAATGTCTTCCCCTCCGTCACCGTAAGTTTTGATATCGCGATATTCGGCCTAGCTCGTATTTTAAACGTATAGGTAATATTAAAATAATAAATTATATTTGTATCGTAATAGAATTACTGAATTGAGAAAATACAAACGAGTCGTAATTTTTATAATATGACTGGACATATTTAAAGAATCAGGTGGTCATATATTATGTAAACGTTGATATCATCGTCAAACAGAAGGTGATAAAAAACAAAATAATGGATTTATTGTCTTTATTCGTCAGTCCGCCAATGCGACAGTCAGTGACGGAAAAAAAAAACTATGAATAAAGTGCATAATGAATCCATTATTCGTATTGTTAGACTTTTTTTTTATTTATATATTAAAATAGATTAAGACTTACAATTGATGTGCATATTGATCGGTTTATAAATTCAATCAATGATAAACATCGTACATTTGTTTAAATGTATGACTTTTAAATCACAAATATAATAATAATAATATCTATAAACGCTTAATCTTCTATTAATCATATAATTGTTTACCCAACACTACCTATTATATTAGTAGGTATATTACGTTTATTATAGTTATTAGTTATGATATTCAATTTCTAAAAACATTATATTTTGTTTGCGTTTAAATGTGGAGTGTAGAGTATATGTATCTATTTTGTGAAATCCATTTCAAATCGCTCATTTCAACTGTGTAACCATAAATATCGTATGATTCGGGACTCGGGTCTGTAAAACACTTGATGATTTCCATTTCAATTTTAATAATGAATCTAAACTTCAGCATTTATGATTACATATTGAATAATAGCTTATAGTAGTGATAATTGAATGTACTCTTAGCAAATACAATACTTTCTTCATTTTCTATTAAAATTAAAATAAACTAAATATCTCATCATTGTTGATGTACAAAAAATACTTACTGGATCATATTACTTATCCTTAAGCTAAACGTTTGTTATATTACTCTTACGTGCACTCTAATTCTACCCTCAATGTGCGTTAATAAACATATTATTATTACAATTATATATTATGGACGAATACCGTATTTTATATTATACTATATAATAATTTATGATCGTCGTTCTTTGTTGTTTGCAGCGTTTTGTCTAATATAATTTTATTTTTTAAACGATAGTACACATACCATTATCACAGTACATACGTTATTATTATTATTATTACTATGCCAAATTTTGTCGTTTAACATAAATTGTTTAAAATAATAATATTGATAATTCTTCGTCTGAATGTACATAATACAATATTTTGTTATATATTATTATTATTATTATTATTATTATTACTATTATTATTTATATTTATTTACGTTTCTTCCGTTGCAGGCGAAAAGCCGTACAAATGCGAGTGGATCGGCTGCGGCTGGAGCTTTGCCCGGTCGGACGAGCTGACCCGCCATTACCGCAAGCACACTGGCGCCAAACCGTTCAAGTGTCGCCACTGCGAGCGATGTTTCTCCAGGTCCGACCATTTGGCGCTGCACAAGAAACGGCACTTCACTTAAACGCAGGCACACGACGCACGAACACACACACCCACATACCCACAAACCCACACACAAGCCGAGAGAAACGCGCAAAAAACACACACACACACTACCGTTTTACCACCCTAACTGCTACCTCAGCTACAACAACCCTCTAACGATATTATGTTAGGACTCGTTAAAATTAAATACCCCTCACATACATATACACACACATTCATACACATGCAAAGACAGACGGACGCGCGTAGATAAAGTTTCCGGAAAAACGGTGGTATTTATTTCATTATTATTGTAATTTATTATAACTAATATTATTATTATTATTATTATTATTATTATTATTGAAGATTTATATATTTTACGTTTATACATAATATTTTGTTACCAGTAATACTCGTGCATTTGTGCATATATAATATATATATATTATATAATATATACGTACAATACGCTTGTATACATATAATAATATGATATATAAAATAATTATTTCAATACCAAAAGTATAATTAACTCATTAAAATAATTTAAAATATATTATTATGAAAATGGATAAAAACAAAAAAAAAAAAAATGATAACGATTAAGATAATTTTTTTTTTTTTTTTAATTTAAAATAACGTCATAAACACAATAATATAAAATAATATAATATTGTTATTGTCCCCAACGATAACAATATTAATAAATTATATTATAATACCGTTATAGTAATAATATTATTATGACGCGTTTTCAGTTTCTTATCAATATCATCATTATATTATTATTATTATTAATATTATTACATTAACTGTTACAGTAATATTATAATACAATATTAACGGCCATTATCGCGTATGATAAATGTGTAAACTCATTGTGTAAATATAATAATATGTATAATGACTCCGGAGCCTAATGATCAAAATCGTTAAAAATCCCAGGCGATCGCATTCACTGGTCGCGCCTGCCAAGTAAATTGTTAGGAAAAAAATGTATACGTTTTGCGTATCGTCTCGATATTTTTTAAATATCAAGTTAATATGAAATATAACTGACCGCTAGTCGTCGCGCACATTTGTTATGTTGCAAACTAGGCCCTCCGCAGAGGGACGATACATGGCTGATAAATCGATGATACGAATACGAAACTTAAACCTAATAAGATCTTTTTTTACAATCGGAGGCCTGGTCTGAGATGAGTTTGTAGTTGTACGAAAACGAAAAAAAATTTTTTTTTGTAAATATCATAATATTATATTATTACCTAAATGATAATTATTAAAATAATTATAGTAGTCTTTGTAAATAAAAGTAAACAATTTATTATAAATAATTAGCATGAAAAAAATTATTATTCGTAAGTTTATTACTATATCGTTTTTAATATTATTATAATGGTTATATTATATATTAGGCGAATGTGTTTTGATCCAATGAGACATTTATAGAACTGATTTACTAGATCCGATAGTCAATTTTTTTCCCTTGTATAGGTATTATAGTTATAGGACTATTTATATAATAATAATAATGTGTATATCGTTCATTCATTATAATAATAACGGTTGTGCTCTTGCCGCCCGGTACGACGTTTCTTTAGGGTTTTTAGTCACTCCAAGCTACACATAATAAATATTTTATACTATTACATAATAATATTATATAATTATAATTAATAATATAATATATTGTATTTACGCCGTTTCAAACATCATTGCATTTCCATAATTTTGTGATTATCGTGTTTCAACGACCAATAATAATTCGTATATAATATTATATATTATTATGATGTGATAATCTTAATATTATTTCATTATATTCTTGTATATTCTATTATTCTATTACTATATTGACATTTTTTCGTTTTAATTTAATTAAAAAAAAAAAAAAAAAAAACTATCATAATATATTATTATAATTATTATTAAAAAAAAAAAATTATACGATTTAATACAACGTCTAAGAGGCGATTTCATTGCTTACATCCACCATCTTCCTCTTTACTAAAAAGTAAAACCTGAATCAAAATACCCCGCGCAGCTCTGATCGACTGTCCCTGCTGGCACGCGGGTGAGCCACTGCCAGACGAAATAATAATACAATTAATAAGAATAAGACGAACAAAATTATCGTTCGCAGTGAATTTATGTCCAATAATTCCGTTATAATATCTCGATTATTTTCGAGTAATGATACTTAATAATATTTTATAACAACGATACGTGAACCACGTTCAATTAAAAAACGGAAATAATAATAACAATACGGTAAAACAATAATTAAAATTAAAATAATATTATAAGCATTTTAGATAATAATAATATGATAAACTGTATACATGTTTCGTAGCGCAGAGATAAAGAAACGGGGCCAGTAAATTTAAAAAATATATATATACAAAAAAATTTTTTTTATAAAAATGACGAAAAAAACGTGGCGTTATTGTTTTCGTTTTTATTATTGGTTTAATTATTATTAATATAATTATTATTATTTTTTTCTCGATATTATATTTTATAACTAAAACCTGTTTATTTATTTGATAGTTTGCGAATATTCTATTATAATATTTTATTGTTTCGTTTTTTTTTTTTTACTCAAACCTTTTGTTTATTTATTTATTTATTGTATTTTGTTTTTGTTCGTACAACATACGTTCAATATAATATAATATTATTATCATTATTATTGTTATATTTATAAATGAAAAAAAAAATATCTACCATTATATTATGATTATGATTATTATTTGTATGATTATTTTATTATTGTTTATCGCCTGTTGTAGACAGACCGCACCTTACACCTTAGGTCCAGATATTTGTTGCGTATATTTAAGTATGGAACCATTGTGTTTTTATTTTTTTTTCGTTATGATTGTTGTTAGACAATATTGTGTGTTTTACTGCTATATTATATTATTATTATTATTATTATTATTATTATCATCATCATTATTATTATTAGGCTAATGCTTAGATATATGAATACCATTTAGTTAATTACTGCGATTGTTTTGTTTCATTTAAAAAAAAAAAAAAAAAAATGTATAAGTCTTTCTTAATATTTATAATTGTCATTGGTATTATCATAATATTATTGTATTACGTAGTAGTATAACATATAAATACTTAAAATACTGTCCCCGAACCAAATTCGACCCGTGCATTTCGCCCTGCTCGATGTATTTCGCCCTGCATACTTTTTTCAGAAAACTCACTGCGTCAACCTCAATTTTCGCCGGCAGCGATCTTTGGTGTACCAGACAAATTGCTGTTTCGTGAACAAATTTCGTGTTTAAAGATTTAAATCATGTCGAATAGTCATCATCGCACAACTTTTCATTTTTTTTTTTTTTTATACAAACATTTCTATCGAATTTTCCTAGAAAAATTTCTATTGCATTTTTATCGCGTGATATCATAACATAAAATAATATTATTATTATTATATATATTATCATATCGTTCTCTAGTCAACACGATGACTCGCCGCGCTGTTCTTTTTACATTTTATTATTATAATATATAATACGTCTTGGCTAGTAGACGGAACTATTTACGCACGCCATCGTCGGCAGACGATGATTTGGCGATCAAAACGATAATGATAATAATATTATAACGTTGCGATGAAGAAAAATACGAAAAAACGTAATTTGTGGTCGCCGTGCGAAAGATTCCGAACGGGATTCTCTTGCAGTACGAGGTATTTTGATTTGTTTGATTGTTTTGTTGATTTTTCTCCTCCTCCGTTTTAAACCCTATAATTCGTACAAAATATAAGAGTATTATTAGTATTTTAAGGGAAAAAAATGTTTTAACATACCTATATCCATATTATATCTATATAATTATTTATATACACGTTATATTATATATGCCGTATATAACGCATAGGTATCCAAACATTATTATAATAACAATTATAATATTATTATTATGATGATGTGACGCGTACGATTTTTGGCGGATGCGTCGTATTATACCTAATAATATATTACGTATATTTGTTATTCGTTCCGAAATAATATATAACGTCTGTCGTGTTATTATTACGATGATGATGTGTATATTATTATTATTATTATTATTATTGTTTTACATCTAAAATATTACAATATATATTATTATATCTGTATACACATGTGTATTATAAATATTTATAAATACATAGCATAATATTATTATTATTATTATTATTATAATTATTATCATTATACTCGTTTAATTTTTTTTCCTGGCTTAAACTTTGTACATTTTAAGATTTTATTTATTTTATTGTGACGAGAAAATCATGTTGGATTCAATCGTCGTCAAACTATACATAAAATATATACAATTAAAAACGAAAAAAAAATATTGAACTTTAAAAATTAATGGTTTCGTTTTTTTATTTTATTAAATTTTCCTTTCGTCGACCTATTTAATCATACGATGGTGACCCGCTTATGTCTCACTTTCAGATAACCTCTACGTCAGGTACCTATTACAGTATGAGTCTGGTATACTTATGGTGACCAGGTATTAAAAAAGAAAAAACCGTACATAATAATAACCAATTTAAACTCATTTATTTATTTTTAAACATAAATATGCATCACAGATTTTTAATCTCACTAAGAGTGAAAAATAAAATATGTGTTTTTATATAACTAAACTCATGTGACTTTCATGAAAAACAAAACTTATAATAATAAATACTTAATAAAAAAACAACTTTAGATACGGTATACCGTATACCACGATATTGGAAACAAATGCAAAACACCTAGGTATGTTCTAATATTTTACACGTGTTGATGAAATCAAATTTTATTGTTTTTTTAAGTGGTCAAGTTATTTATATTTAAATTATATACAGTCGAGTCTTGATAACTCAAATCTCAAGGGTAATAAAAAAAAAAAATGTCGACTTATATATTTTTTGAGTTATAGATCTCAAACTCAACTTAAAACTATTCAAGGGACAAGACAAAAATTTGGGTTATCAAGGTTTAGATGTATATAAGTTCTAGTTGTCTACTCGAGACTTGACTGTATTAAAATATATTTAATTTAAAGCTATTGAATGGTCACTCAAAATTAATCAGTCACATAAACTCAATATACAGAAAAGAAAATATCCATTTGACAACTGGTACCTACGTTGGTTTTACTCATATTTTTATCGTTGTCATTAAAACCTACCTATGATTATTTTGCAAAACAATTTTCCCTTCTCTCATTACATTTACAAAACAAGACCATCTTTAAAATGTGAACTTTTAAAAACATATAAATTATATATATACGATGGTACCATATGAACATTTTAAGTCTCTGGATATCATGGTTTTGGTTGTATACGTGGATTAATCAGTCAGGATATCTTATTTTAATTCTGTAGAAGAGAGTAATTAATCATAATAAATTACTTAATGATTGCAACTAGAAACGCTAAACTTAATCTATACACCGATCAGACATAAATGTCCAATATATATTTCAAGTATCATGGAGATTGGTCCAGTAGTTTCGGAGAATATAAGTTATAACTATAACGAATTGCATCAAACATGGAGGATAGAAGGGATACGCTCCGCTCCACCCAATGATACGTAGGTACCTGTGATATAATATTTATTTTTAGGATAGAACCTTAGAAGATTCACGTAGTTGATCGAAGTTTTTCGTTCCGGTACTGATCAAAATATTATAGTTTAAGGTCGTACGCGATTAATCGACCGCGCAGTTGAATCCTGGCCAATTAGCAGGCACGTGTCGCACCAAACTACTATCAAACTGCTATATTAAAATAGTGTATTATTATGTTGTTGCGACACTTCAACACACGTTTTATGCTCGAAAAAGTCACTGAAGATTTAACGAGTTTTGTGTGTAGGTGGTGGCCAAAAACTAACGGATTTAGTTCGAAAACGGTTTCGTTTGGCAACTTCGTCGAGCGAATGACTATAAATTAATACGGAACTTTAACCTGGTGTGGACGTAATACAAAGGTAAGTACGCGTATATACGTTATCTGAGAGTTTGTACCCCACGTGGATCTATCACGTTTTATGCAATTGCGGCGCAAGTCAAGGAAAAATACCGAACAAAAAACTGATCGATTTGTGTTATACGTACTATGCAGTCGGCACATTGAACAATGTTTTGAAAATCTAGGTACACGACAGTGTACAGATACATACATTTTTATCTTTAAGTGTTATATGTTTTTAATTTACCTTTGAATACTATATAGGTACTGAATCTAATAATTAAGAAACATTTTTTTTTTTTTTTTTTAAATAATTTAAGGGAATGCAGTAAAAAGTGTCCACAAAAAAACATTTTCATATTATAACATGAAAAAAAATTTCCCACAAGTTAGAAAAACAATTCAATTAGTCCATTACATTATATAAGTATAGTTTTATTAGTAAGTACTAAATGGACTTACATATAAGTTTACCATTGTTTCATTTTTTTTAGTAAATAACCATGCAAATAACTCCGGATTTCTTTGATTTTTATGGAATTAATAATCACATTTTAACATAGTTCAAGTAAATAATATTATTTTTTAATATTTTTATTAAATTTAAATAGATTATAGATAAAGAATAAGTGTCCATTTTGGCACAGTATCTTTCATAGAGTTCAGAATTTTAATGAATTATAATTTTGAAAAACTATTTCAAACCATAAAAGTGTTTTCTGATCATCCTAAAAACTAAAAAAAAATTATCAGACTGGTTTTTGGAGCAATCACTGAAGTTTTCGGAATCCACATTTATCTATTCTACACTGAAAACTGTAGATGCTTTTAAACATGTTCTATGAGATGAAGTTCTTACTAATTGTGTAATTCAACCGCTAGGATACGAACAATTTTACGAAGAAAATCGAGACACCATGCCCGATGTTTTTTTTTATTTGTGATCATAAATGTGTATTACTGCCACAGGGTCAAAGTCAATCGTATGGTGATTATGCTGAATTTTGATAAAATAAAAAAAATGCAATATTCGCTAGAATTGTGAATTGTGCCAAGTGTACATTAAGTACCTATATGCCATTACATAAAAATCGATTTAAGAATACTCTTTAGGATTAGAATTATATTAAATCTATGTATTTAACGTCACTGTTAATAGTTTGTTTTCGTCAGTTCAAAATGAGAAGATAAAAAGCAAATTAAAACGAAAACAATCGAACTAACACCAAGGTCACCTACTTGATGAATTTCGTTACGGTACATATTACAAACCTATATAACTGCAAAATTAGGAAATGAAAAATAACTTTGATATTTAAAACAAATAGATACATAAATTAGAATTCAATTCACTTTAGTCACCCACTGATTTTCCACTATCGGAAAATCGTCTTGCACCATACCATTATCAGTAATTTCTGTGAATAGAGGATAGAGCATCTAAGACAAGTTTTCCTGTCTTTGAAAAACATCTCTCCCTTGTAGCTGTTCAAACAGGTCTTGTATAAATTTACCTAATTTATAAAGGTCATGCAACACATTTGGATACAAAGTATGTAAGTACACATATTTGTTGTAAAGACGCTTCGATAGCAATGAACTTCCGAGATTTGTATTCAACAGAGTTCCGTTTAATATTTACCGTATCATGGTTATATGCTATAAAAATAATAATATAATAAACGAAGCGACAGTCGTTTAATTGACGAATGCTTATATATCTATTATAATTAAATAAGTCATCCAAGTGAGTGTACGAAAACCATTCGCCTATAAAATCTTTAAATATTCTAAAGAAAAAAAGAAACGAGAGCAGAGACACAGCCATCACCCCCAACCTACTCACCATCAACCCAACCAACCCCTTCCCGCTGATACGCCATTGTATAATGGTGTCGCGTGGTACCGGAGAGAGTAATAAAACGGCGGTTGGTTAATTTACGACATCCGACGTGATATTGTTATTATGTTATGTTGCATCGAGCCAAATGTTCGGCCGAGTTAAATACGCCAATATATAAGACATAGTATACAGAGTGATTCTCTTATGGTAAACATAATATTATAATAATATTTTAGTATCTCGAAAAGCATAAACTTCTTTGGCATTTTTTTTTGGTTGTTTAAATTATTTAAATATTCATACTTAATTATTATGATAATAAATTATGATGTATACGGAAGATATTTTTGAAAAAAAAAATTTAATATTTCTCACCAGCTGGGTTAATCAGTCGCGGTTACAAGTGTTTGAAGCTTAGACATAATGGTGGAGTATATTATAATATAGTGGACAAACACTTTATGTTGATACCTACCCCTACAACAAGCGCTACTCCACTTCACCGATCTAAGCTTAAAAACACTCTTAACTGTAATTATAACTACTCGTTTGAAATTCGTTTTTTGTACATAAATTATCGAATCATATGCAAAAAAAAAATATGCGTCCAAATATAAAACAAAAAACGTAAGTGTTGTTGCTCAAAAAAGAAGAAAAAGAAAAAATTAAATGATTAGAAAATAATCGTTTTTTATTAAATCTACATAATATATAAAAATGGAGTGTGAAAAATGTACGTTACCTCATCAATCGAGAACGGCTGGTCCGATTTGGCTCAAATATTTTTTAAGATGTTCGTAATTGTCAGGATAAGGTTTTTACAAAAAAAAATTTTAGGAAAATCCACCGGAAAGTAGGAATTCTGGATGTAAAAAATACAACAGTGTATTATAGATTGGTTGCTATGGGTTAACCGGGAATTTTGTTGATTTGTATTATTATTTTTTGTCAGTATATATAAATTAATGCTTATGTGTAGATCATAGATATTATAAGATTGGATAGGACATCGGGCTTATCAACTGAGAATAAATTGATACAATTTTTGGGGTTATAAGAGTTCCTTAATTATTATTAGCACGATTTAAAAAAAACAAAAACAAATAATAAAATCATGAATCATAAATATGAAATAACAATTTAATTATTCTAATTATAATTTATTGCATTTTATTATTTAATAATCATTATTCATAATATTATAATTTTGTAACCTAACCTCAAAAAGCACTTTTATAGTATATCTCTCTCGTAGATATTGAACTTTCTCTCTTCCGAAAAAACGACCGCAACTTCTTATGAAGCCAGTCCTATCCAGTCTTATAATATCTATGGTGTAGATTGGACCTTTGAGAAAAAGACAGGCTAATTTAAAAATGGTTAAATTGGTTTTTTTTTATTCATCTGATATTAGTACGGTTAGGTTAGGTTAAGATTTTATATTAATAGGTTATATTAATCCACCATAGGTAGAATACGACAAACTTGGTATAACTTTGATACTTTAGAGTTAAATCATACACTTACGCGTACAAACAGAACGGGGTCTGTGATCTACAGCATGTAGATTGACTGCTGCGAATCATAATTTTTATTCCGGGAAAGTTAAGATACATTTTGAACACCATACACCGACTATTAAATAATGATTTGAACAAAGTTTCAGTCATATAGAGTTGGTACATTTAACGGGTAAAGAAGTGCATGGGATCAGCTATTTAGTATAAAAATGTATATTTATATTCAACAACGTTAATAATTTTTGAGATGATGAATGTGTCTGAAGTTAAAATAACCACTGTATATTTAATACAAAAAATTACGTACTATATTGTTATAATACAATATTTGTTATACTATAATATGGTATATTATATTATTATATATACGATATACCTAATACTTATGGTATATGGTATTATAAATTCGGTACCTATAGAAATAGTACCTATTTTAATATCAGTTAATTTATCACTTCTTCTATTGGCTATAATTTATGAATATTCGATACAACAAACCATCCTTTAAAAATATTGTCTTACTGTAAGTTTATAATCATACATTTTTAGATATAATACACTAATTTCTTTAATTTTAATTTTTCACATAAATTAATTCATGAAATATTTCGAGAAAATAAATGTCATGGAATTATAAAATCCTAGATGATAATATTGCAAGTATTAATGTTATAAAATATTATATTTGTTTTATATCGTTTCGGTAATATCGAGAGAAATCAACATGAATCCAAAATAAAAGTTTTTAAATAGGTATGTAGATATAGTTATATTCTTATTATTAATATTGTTAAACGGATTTTTCGTGGTCCCGTAAGAAATACTGGGCATTTGAACCGGTGAAATGTTATAGTTCATTATATTATTCTTGCCATATCGATACCCACAACTTTGTTTTTTATAATAATAACTGTTATAATATGATGTTACATTGTATTATTATATTTTATCACCCCATGAATGACATTCAATAATAACTAAAATATACATACTATTATAGGTAGGTACATCAGCTGAAAAAGATAAAAAAAAAAAGTAAGCAACTTTGTATTTTTTATCGAACACTTAAATAAAATATATAGGTAGTATGATTTTATATCCTCAACGATACGGTGGGTCGGGTCTGGAAATATAAAAACTCCAAAAATAGACCAGAATATAATTAAATTTAAAAATAATAGTAAATCTTTTTAATGCTATAAAATATAATGACACTATAGATCGTAAAACTTGGAAATGGGTCATGTTATTATATTGGAAGAGAGAGGTACTTTTTGTCCTACTGATTGTAGTCTGTACGATTCTATACGAATATTCTTGTCAAATAAATTATTAGCTATTAAAGGCATTAGACCTATCACACAACTGACGTATGTTACTGTATAAAATGGGATTTGGATAGAAACAATATTTAAAATATACCTATACGCAATATGGAAGTCGCAAAGAAATAGAATTTATTTAAATTATCACTGAGGTTAAAATTTGAATCGAATATTAATCTTCAGAAGTCGTTGAAGACACTTAATTATATTATCAGTTTATTGCTCAATGTTTATACTTTTTAGTTATAGAAATTAAAGACGAAAGTATATATTTAAGGTTTCTAAACATATGTTTAGAACACGTCATTATATCCCTGCTGTGTCAGTGAGTTAATTACCAGTAACTAGTTACGGTTGTTGATATTAAAGTATTTATTTATTTATTATTATCCGTAGTTACTGTACATACATTGTTTCTACGGTTATGAAAATAGGTACCAAAATATAATAAATAAGGATAACAAAAAACTATTTTTAAAATGTTGATGGAATTATACTATTATAGCTTATAATTGCGTTGTATTAAAATACGTTTAGAAACCGGGAATTTAAACTGAGCTTTTACAACGTTTATCATTTTCCAACTATATTATTATTATTTTTTTATCAAAATACATTATAGTTACTAAAGCTAATCAAACATTTTTTTTCAGATTTTCCCGTCAGTATATATTTTGAGATTAAACGAATTCGAGAGAGTCAAATTTAGCTAATATTATTGTACATGTTGTTTTATGATATTCTGCCATGAATCTCTTACAACAACGTAATTTCGCATTATATAGGTATTATTAGTGTACCTATATACTATTTATATATAATACTAGCTGTACCGCGTACTTCGTTACCCGTTAAATGTACCAACTCTATATGACTCAAACTTTGTTCAATTCGTTATTTAATATTCGGTGTATATGTTCAAAACTTATTTTAACTTTTCCGTTGCCCGGAATAAAAATTCTGATGCGTAGCATTATATTATCATGTAGGCAGGTACTCCGTGCTGTTTGTACGTAAGTGTATGATTTAACTCTCAAGTATCAAATTTATACCAAGTTTGTCAATTTAACTTAATTCCACATACGGTGGACAATATAATCAACCCATAATATAATATAATATAATATAATCTACCCACATTCATATATATATATATTGATAAAAGATAATAATACAAATCAAAAAACATGCCCAATTAACCAATAGCAACCAATATATTATACACTATTATTATTTTAATCTGGAACTATAAACTAAATTTTTATTGTATTATTTAGTTTATTTTCTGGACAGATGGCACCACTGCGTTGTATTTTTGACATTTACATTTTCTACTTTTTCGGTGAATTTTCCTAAAATTTTCTTTTTTAAAATCATTCTGCGTGAAATACTCGTTTGTTCAACAAAAAAAAAATCAAGAAGATCTGATAAGTAGTTCCAGAGTTTAGCCTGTACAGAGATTTTTATTTCACATTTATATAGTTAGATTATATAGTTAGATATGTACAGTGTTGGGAATAGATAACTAATAATTTATCTAGATAAAGTTAAAGATGACTATATTAATTTTTATCTAGATAAAGATAAAAGTTAGTAAATTGTTATCTAGATAAATATGAGATAATTTCATGTTTAATTTTGAAAATATTCAGGATACCTACTTGAGTCTACAGGTAAAAAAAAAATACATAATTTAAAATGTTTTAAAGCAGAGAACAGAGGTTGTACAGATCGGTTAAGCGATAACTGAAATACCGGGAATTCTAATAGGGTTTTATAAATATTAAATTGTTATAAATTACATTATTATAATATTATTATGCTTGTGAGTCCAATATCCATGAATGTTGGTTTATTTTTGTCGGTTTAAAACAATAATTATTTTTCATACTTTGTATACACTTCTATGAAACGGGTATTAGCTAATGAGACAATCATCATTTGGTTGTGGCCGGCGCGCGGCGGGTAGCAGGGATAGATGTTTTTGCTTTTGCTATTATTAGTTGTTCTTACAATCTTACATACTACATGCAGCCCATTACATATTTCTATTTTTGGGTTTTCTCATTGTTTACGATGTAAAACTCCAGACTAACAATGAATATTAATAAATATTAAAATCATGGTATTATAATGCATATTACTAAACGTGTTTTCTATGTAATAAATGTAAAATAGAAAAATGTAATGTAAAATAATAAAAATATGTAATTATATTATATTATTATTTATTTTTATAGTCAAAAAATAGTCATGCGTTTTTAAATTAAATTATAAAAAAATAATTTATTACGGAGGAAGGTCGGGCAGCTAGTAAATTATAAACATTTTTTTTTTTAAATAATTCATTATTGAATTGGTCAGCTCTTTAAAGAACACACTGTCGGTATATTAAATTGTAGGTGACCTATATAACTATAGGTACTGATAATATTATAGTTAATGCGAAAAGACCATTATTCTCGTAAAATAATAAAATGAATTTGAAAACCAATTTATTGTTTACATAGATTAGACAGGTTGTTAATTATACTCATATAGTATGTAGCACAGAGTGTCATTGATAAATTATTATCATTAAATAGCCATGACCAGCGGATCATTTGACAAAATGTTTTATATTAAATCCACTAAAGACGTCTTTACTAAACGAGCAGAAGAAATAACATATAACTTAATGCACATTTATACAACTTTTGGAGTGCCAGAAATTCTACATTCCGATAATGGGAGAGAGTTTGTTAATAGTGTAATTAATGAATTACATACTATGTGGGGTGATGTTAAAATAGTGCACGGAAAACCAAGACATAGTCAGAGTCAGGGGTCTACAGAACGTGCAAACCAAGACGTGGAAGATATGTTGTAAGACATATCAATGTAAGACAAAATGCAAGACGAACAAGTGTGCTTGTAGATCTGCATCTAGAATTTGCAATTTTTAAATGTCACGGAAGTTTGGCATGTGAAAACAAAAATGAGTAAAAATGTAAAAAGGCAAATTAATGTGATAAAAACAATGTTTGACTACATTTGATTTTTTTATTGATTATTGATTATTTATTAGGGTAATAGCAGGGTAATGAATAATTATGTTTGATAAAAGTAATATTTAAATTAGACACATTAAATTAAAATATCTAAAAAAAATATATGGCATCTTTGCCTGATATCGTTAGGAATTGTCAACATTTCCGGTAACATATATAGTTTCTTTGCAATATTCTTATTTATCTAAACTATAAGAGTAATGGCTTATGATCCGTTGAATATTTTAATTCGATATTTAAAATATATCATATGGGATATACCGAACCTGGTTATAAATTAAACATAAAATCAGTAACATAATGTTTAGCCTGTTTATTATCTGGCGAATTATGTTTTGTCTATAATCATATTCATAAAATTGTATCAACAAATTCTATGAACTGTTATCCAGATTATCCTTATTATACATCGAAGTAAAAATTCAAAAATATAATTAATCAGAAACTATCCGCTCATTCGACTTCAATTTTCAGTAATCTTAAGAAAAATAAATAATAACTAAAAAAACATATCTCATAATATAATGGAGGTATTCGTTAGAAGACCATACGTATGTATCGCCATGGAACTGAGTGCTTAAATGCTCTCAAAAGTCAAAAATGCAAGTTTATAGTAGATACTAACGGTTCTAGAGTACACACGTCATATAGTTTTCAAAAAACATATTTTGTATAAATGCATAATATGAATAGTTATGCAGTTAAAATGGCGAGGTTGTGTAACGTGACAATACAGTTTACAAAATTGTATTTTATTTTTCTAGCCCAGAAGCTGAGTCACCGGCGAGATATAGCTACTCATCCACTATAGTTATGGATTACTAAAATATATATTATAGTACATGCGGTAACCCACGCTTACTAAACAGTATATTCATTATTTATTTGTTGCTTGTATATCACTTAACTTGATAAATAATAATCATAACATTCAACTTAACTTAATAATATAATATAATTACATTACTATTTATCTGCAGACTGGCTCGTCCTTCGACTCAGCCGTCATTCATCTCTTCTTTCTTGCAGCCTCATTCAACACTAGACCTGTACTGTTTACTATATGGCTAATTCCTGCTAGACACTGCCACATCACCACAACCCCTCAACCCATCACCACCACACCACTCTGACGAATTAGTAAATAGCAACGCACTGTGGGCCGGAAGCTACGAATGAGAGAACGCGTATTTTCGTTGGAATATTTTATTACTTTAATTATCGAAATGAGTGTAAAAAAACATTAAAACACGTCGACACCGAATAACATATTAAAAAATATTATGAACCATTTTATTAACCTAAATCGTGTTCAAACATAATTAGCGGGCGAATAATATCATCGTTCATGTATACCTACATAATATATTATATTATATTATAAAAAAAATTATAAATACGTGAAATTATATCGCGATTAAATTCGTATTTTAAATGGTTACCTACCTAATCGAATAAATTGTGTTTTATTTTTTAATTTTTTATAAAGCCCGTGTAGTTATAAGATAATTTGCGTAATCACTGCACTAAAACATATTTATAGCTTATGCGATACGATTTTATAATAATATAATAGTATAATAATATATGCCATACAGTATGATAAATCTGTCCCCATCTTTAATATTCATATGGTATTGAATTAAAAAAATCCGGGAAACAATACATACAATGTATACTTTTGTAACTGATTTCAACAAATTGTAGAAAGACTAATATTTGAAATTTTTGTTTTAGAAAACGACACTAATTTATTAGGTAGCTTTAAAAAATAATGGTATAATTGAATTAAGTTAAGCGTTTTAAAATAAAGACAATTAAAATTCTGGATTGTGACTCACAAAATTCTTTAATAAATTACAACACCATTAATTTATTTTTGGTGGAGCCTATGGCATTCTTCCCAATAATAATGATAATATTACTAAAATTTATATTAAAAATGTAATTATGTGAATGAAGTCTGTTATGAGAGGATTAAAATAATGCCAATTTAAAAAAAATTAGCTGTCCTGGGCAACAGCCCTCTGCCTCAGCCCTCCTCCCCACTGACAAAATACGGACTTCACTACTAAGTCGATATTCCATTATTTTGTCTAAGTATAAATTGATGCTAAAACGTTTTTACCTAATATTTATAATCAAAGCTGGTATACCGAAAACCCATAAAATCATTGAGTTTCCGAGTATGGTTATTACTATTCGAGCGCCGTGAATTAAAAAAAATAAATAAATAACCGGGGAAAACGCCTCGTCCGTAGCCAATATTATATTCACTACACGACTCGACGCCGACTTCTTTATATCTAATGCCACCGAGTTTGTGCATTTTCCACATTTTCTCTACCCCATGCCCTCCCACCGCCGTACCGTATCATTGAGTCTAGATTCTTCTATACGCTTCTCGTCCTCTCTCGTTTTCCTCTTTCTGCAGCTCATCGGTCGTCACGCGCGCGCGATCCGACAAAATAAATGCGAATTTTTTTAGACGAAGACGCCGCCGCGCCGACCTGGCGAAGGTTATATTTATATACGTCATACGGAGTGTGTTGCGCCCACGATCGACTCAACTCGTAAACGATATTTTCGTAACACGATATTTGTTTAATAAATATCGTATTTCCAAAACAGGATTCTCACCGGATCCCTTTTTTAATTAATTTTTTCAAAAACTGACACCGGAACTGATATTTTCTCATAAGTTAATGTCAATTATAAATTATAGTATCTACGCCTATAATAGCTACGTTTCAACTGTGTAAATTTCGTACAGTATAATCTATATTATTATTATTATATATAAGAATCTAACTTGATTTTGGAGACGAAGGAAACCGGTTTGCTTGTTTATTTATTATTGTTATTATTATTATTATTATTAATTAATTATTTATTTGTTTGCACTTGCATTTTTACATTTGAAATATATAAGTATTAATTATTATACGTTGAACAAATAATTTACTGTTACATATTTTTCTACCTTATCTCTATTCTATAATAAAAAGAATACAATTAACCACTCCAGTGGTTGAATTCAAAATGTAGGATATATCATTTTCAGAAATTAGCAATAACAATAACTACAATATGTAATTTATTATATTATATTATTATCTATTTGTATAGCCAAAAAATAGTCTTATGTTTTTTAAATTAAATTATAAAAAAAATATTTCTTTCGGAAGAAGGTCAGGCAGCTAGTATATTATAACAATAATAAAAGAATGCGAGAGTTATTCCAGGACAAAAATATATGAGCTTACTATAAGCAGGTACATTTTATGGTTTCAAATTTATGTCAACAATTAGAGAGATAAAAATTTACTAATCAAAAATGGATATAATAGTGTCTAGACAATATCGGAATAATATCTATTTATACTTTGAGGAAATACATTTTTAAAGAACCTACCCGGAACCGTTATTAGTTTTCATCAACCAGAAAGAAATTGAAACTGTATTTTTTTCAACCGTACCGAAACTGGATTCAAACTTTTTTATTTTTCATCGAACCAAACCTGCAGAGAGACCATAAAAAGGTTTAAGTTATCTCTGTTTTTTTGATGAAAATATTTCTGAACCGCTCGTTCTTGTGATGCAATTAAACAATTAGAAAATCGGATTATTTGATTTTCCATTACATCAACTGAATGTTCTGGAACTAATAGGACTATACAGTAAGGCGTAAATCTTATGGGTAGGATACAACGGTGGCGACAAAAAACGCTCTGTATATAACCAGTGTTTCTGACGATATCATTTACATGCGGAGAATCAAACAGAACGACCCATAAAATAAAATATTATATTTTCAATTTTTAATTTTTTTTTTCTTTATCATTATTTGTCTCCGATTAGTCTTACATGCCGATTGCCGAACCTGACATGACAAATGTTATGTTGTATAATAATGTTTCCACTGCAGTCCTGAGATAAGTGGTGACTTAATAGAAATTCGCTTGATTAAATAAATGTTTTTTACCCATTAATTATCCGACACGAGAAGATCGCTGATTATAATAATATCCAAAATTCGATAGGACGGCGTCTTGGTTATGCAATTTCGGTACACGCTTGTGTGGTGTTCTCATTAGACGGCGACGTGCGGCCGACGTCTTATTATAATTATTGCTTTGCGTACGTGTCTAAACAACGGCAAGATCGTAATAATATTAATAATAATAATAATAATAATAATAATAATAATGATAATTAATAATTGTTATTGTCGTCGCCGTCACGAGTGCGGCGACTAGGGATTAGTGTATGTAAATCGTGCGCCTTTTCAAAGAAATGAATAATCTAAGATGCGTAGAAATGCAAATTTATTGATATTTAGAACGCTTTTTCATCCCTATCCCTATCCCTATCCTTCTCGATCCCTCTCCGTCATACTGTTCGATTCAAACGTTCAAAACTTCGAAACTATTGCGTAGTTGCAAGCCATAATACAGAGTGATTCACACATCATGCTCAGTGCCCAACCCCTTTTTTACTTTAATAATGCATTTATTCAAATTCTGAATTTTAAATTCTAAATATTGTAAGAATACCATAAATATCATAAATACCATATTTTTTATACTTATAGGGAGTGTCATGTACTCATGTGGTGATTCAAAATGTTGTTGTTTAAATGAGAACCATACACATTTATTGAAAGATATTTTTTTTTGGAAATCATTATTGAAATTCAAACCATTGAGTAATTAAAAATTATTTACAAAGGATAATAGTCCATGACAATAATTGGTTTACCTTTTTGGTGAGTGCTTATATTAGTAGTAAATAGATTATACTAATAGTATAAAATTATTATTATAAACATTTTCTAATTTTTAAAAATTATCTGAGTAAGTAAGTATACTAGATTTAATATTAAATAATATATTAAATATTTTTTTTAAAACAATTTCTAATTACTATTATCTTTATTATAAGCATTTATGTAACTCAGAAACTTCTATTTATAATTTTGATACTAAATAGATAGGTACAACATTAAAAAAAAAAAAAATATGTACTTAACAACTTACTATTAAATATAGGCATGTTCTAGTTTGAATAACAGGCGTTTGTATTGCCATAGTATATTCCTGATAAGGTACAAAAAGCTTTTTGGTTTACATTAAATTTCCAAAAATCAGAATTTGAACAAATACATTGTTAAAGGAAAAAAGTGGCGTGCATGCTCGTTGAATCACCCTGTATGAAGATTTAATCGAAATTCGTTTCGACTGTGTACACGAAAAAGTATTGAAGCATTGTATTATCCTCCAACATTTGAGTGCACTAATAACTTTTTTGGCGATTTTTGAGCCTGTAAATGACAACTACTATAGACTTAATCGACACCGACCGTACTCTTTAATATTTATTGGTAATCTGCAAATGATTATTCGTTTAGGTGAAACTTTTTTTTAAAAATGTAGTTGGTAAGGGTAAGCTTAAGAGCTATAGTACCGGTACAATATAATATAGCACAATTGACGAGTGTTTTTGCACATTCAACTTAATTTTTATAAACATTTAAACTGCGGCGTTTTATTTAGATTCTATCACGTTTATATATTTGAATTCCAGTTTTTTACACATGTCGGTACCTAGTTGTCATTATCTTTCATTAAACATATTTTTTTTTATTAATTTTAAGATTGTTCGGTGACACAAACTTTATTCCGGACGCTTGTTGCAGATCTATATATCTTGAGACACTCGACGACGTCACACTATCCTTCAAACTCACCCGTTCTGTCGGACTCACCATTAAAATCACATACCACTGGAGTATTCAGCTGAGGCAAGGATACTATTAACCACGAGTCCCTAAATATTGAGTTAATAATTTATTGACCTCGGAATAATACAAAATAAATGTTATATAAAGTATTAAGTAGGTAGGTAAAATTAATTTTGAATGATAATCATATAATATAGTTCATATAATAGTAATCAGGTACCTAATAGTTGAAGTGATACATTTTATTTAAGTACATCAATCACGTCTGGTTGGTTATACGCGTCAAACAATAATTAACTATACTATTGGATTAGGTGCCGTTGGTTATTCAACAATTTCGCTAAAATATAATTAATAATATTCAATATCAATATGATTATTTGATTGCTCGATTGTTCAAGCCTTTTGAATCGAACAACCTTTTAATAATCCGGTTTTATTATCCGTGTACAAGAATTATCATCATACACGTCGTAATCGATTACAATTTATTGATTATGTAGAAACTAGGTCTATGTTCAAACAATACAGTTATAATTTCTTGCCCTGATGTTTTTCTAAAACATTAAACGTCAGAAATAAAATAAAATGACGCTTATAACCCCAGCTATGGGGAAAAAACGTGATTAGAAGTATAACATTTAAAAAAAAAATTTACGATAAATTCATTTTAGAACTGATTTAATTTCTGATACAGTATATAATATTGGTAGCATAAAACTTTAGATAAATAATAAAAAAAAGCAGGTAAGTGGATGTCGCTCTGCTGTACAGTAGATTACAAGTGGGTCATTGTATAATGGTTGTATTAGACTTGAATTCAATGATATAATATCATTGTATAAGAAAAACGATTCTGAGCGGAGACGGTTTGTCAGTCTAGATATTTTATATTTTGTTATTATTTATTTTATCATGTAAGTTGAATTAATATTAAAATATTATAATTTTTTATTCGTTTCTATGGTGATAAACAAAGCGTTAGAAATTAAAATCCCATTATTAGCGTTTTTTCGTAATTTTCCAGTGGTTTTTCCCGTGGCATTAAATAACTATTGAGAAAATCAAAAAATGACCTCTCTAAAGTACCATCTTAATCCAATTTGCTAAAAGATAAGGTATTATATGTTGAAATTTAAACTCTCCTTCTGGAAGACATTTTGTATACAGGATATAAAAAGAATAAAAAAAATAAAAAAATAAAATAAAATAAACACCATTGTAAAAACAATAGCTTTCTTGCTCCGCTCAGAATCTAAAAAAATCATAATCCCAAAATGTTAAAAAACCTACAAAAAGAGGAAAAATGTAAACACCTACTAACTTTACATTTACCGACCGTTTTAAACGCTTTGATTTTTTACGGTATAAAAACTATCGGTACCTATAAACATTTATGTCTTAACGTGAAAACCTCCTTAATATATTATTTTTTTCTTAAATATGATGATGTTTTTCGCCGAAAATGTTTATTATATATTGAGTTTACAACTGACAGTTTCTAAGTTTCTTACTTTTAACTAACGATAATAGTATAATATCTTAAATACGAGTTTATAAGACATGGGGACCATAATCCCTCGGATCCTACATAATACACAAGACTATAAAATATAAAAATATCAAATAAATTTTAATATGTGAATATTAATATTTAATATTATATTTTACAGTCGAGTTTTATTTCTTCCAAATCGTGGTTTATCTACAACCGTATAGGATTCTAAACCCATAAATATCTTTTAATATCAAATATTCTAAGGACTATTATCCTGCAGATTTTTCTCGGTACGATGAAAGAAGTGGAATAGCTCTGAGACTATACTAGTACGAATTTCGTGTAAATATATCGGTTTTCGATAACCTTTGCACAACGTATGAATCGCCATAATATTCGCCACTAGACTGCGGTCCCGTAAAAATTCCGAAGTTTTGGAAGATTAATAATGGGTTTTTGAATGTACTTCAAAAATTCGAAGTAACGTAAAAAAATGTAGATGTAAATTATTTTTATTAAAAACTTGTCCAAAAATCGGAGTTTTGATTTCATCATCTACGGGTTCGATGCGTCACTGGAAAACTACATAGCACAGATGTTACGTCCAAAGTTTCCAACAAATTAAAACCACCACTTTGAGCCAAGGCTGCTCGATTTCTTTTCTTAAAATAAAAAAATGTAATGTATCAATTATTATATTATGATTTATGATATAAATCTGTCTGTACAATAGCTGTCGGTGGTTTTTCATCGGACAGTGGCTTGGAATTTTTCGGTACCTAAGTCATCAGACGTCGCGATGCCACGAGTAGGTAATTAGAAGAGAAACCGTCTCGCTAATTAAATCACACGGTTAGTGGTAGTCGCCCCATTAATAACCGTCGATTATATTGTTTTATACTAATGTAATGTATACATAATATTATGTTATACACCATGTCATATCCACGGAAACAGGGTACACTTTATAACTCAGTTATTCATATTTTTTATTTATGTCTGCCGAATATGAAACTAGACAATTATTGGCATTTAAAATATACCTATGTTTTAAAGATTTTTTAAATTGTCTATATAGCACGTGTGCAACATAATATCTTCAATTTATTTAAATGGGAACCATTATTTCGAATATTATTTTTAGATTCATCGATTTTGTTCAAGTAATTTTGTTCAATTAAAATTAAATTAAAATAAATATTAAGATTGAATGTTGAACGTAGGTTAATATTTGAGTACGTTTAGATAAGTCACAAATTTAAAAACGTGATTAATTTAAAACTAAAATATTAAGAACTTAAAGAACTATACAACGATGAAAATAAGCTTAGAATCAGGTAAACAAAATATAATTTCAAAAACAGATTTATTAACCGAGAGAATTACCGTTAAGTGATAAAAGGATTACCATATATTATGTTACTTAATATTACAGTAAACTATTCGTACTTACCGTTTTCATCGAAAGACCAAGGCTGATTACGTTTGCACTCTCTCGGGACAGTAATTTAGCTACCGTGGATCGCGCAATGGGGTAATATGATATGAAAAATATAATAACGATATATTTTTTTTTTATAATTATACGACCGTAACGTGATCTGGCCAACGGAGTTCCTGACGTCATGATTTGTTTATTAAAAATAAATAATATAATATATTGTAATGAAAAATAATAGATAAAATCAGCGGGGAAAATATTTTAATAATAATCACTATAATAATATTAATAATGATAGACAGTAAGATATCATAGTAATGATAGCATAGTCATAATGTTATGTGTCAATAGTTATAATTTATGATGTTATTGTACTATTTAATGAATCTGTTATATTATTTCATATTTATACTGTACTTATATTTCATAAATTATTGTACAAAAGCCAAATGGCATAAATGCATATAAATAAAAAATAGTCAGCGGTTTTAAGTTTCAGATAATGGGCTGACTCTAACAATAATGTGAGGGCGATACTATTGTTACAACATTGCGAATACAAACGAAAAAAATCAACCAAACTGAGAAGACAGTCGTGGTTCGTGTTGGTATGGCGTTGATCGAATTACGACAAATGTGTAGTCTTTCCGAGATAATTATAATGATAAAAAACAACGCATGAAGATCGTCATCTGAATTGATTAGAGTAGTCGAAAATGAGACGTGTGTCGTTGAGAGTAGTTAGTGAAACTAATCCAGTTAATTCCTAAATGATTCGTTTTAATATTATATAAGCTATAAGACAGTTAACAGTCCGGTTATCGATATAATTTGTTTTGAGCTGAAATGTGTAATTTCCTATATTAGTATAAACATTAAATGGTGTCCCGTCATTTTGACGCGGTAATTTCGACGTACGTCAAATTAAGGCGGTCATTTGACGAGCGACAATTGGGCGTATGCGTCATTTTGACACATACAATTTTAGGCGCAAGTCAATTTTGACGCAAAACAAAAAAATATATATAATATACGTATCAGTCAATTTCAACGTAAAAACCTGGTATCTGTATGGCACTATGGTCATACTATGGCTATATAATATCATAGTTAATCTATGTATGGTCACATATTATATTATCTAAATTACTAAATGGTAGGTATACATTTTATCATTTTACGGAATTATACCTAGTTAGTTAGTGTGTCTTATATCGCACAGAAAATCGTACGATTTTCACATAATAATAAATTAAAAAAGAATTATCCAAAAACATGCTTTTGGAATTTATAAAAAGTCAACGGGGAAAATATCTCCTTGTTTATGGGGTATTTATCCATAAAAAAGATCACGGAAGGTGAAGAAAAAATTACATGGAGATGCAATGAAATTAAAAAGTGTCCAGGACGAGCCCATACAATATCAGGTAAATTATTTCTTTATGTTTTTTTTTTTGCATATTAACCCAAACGAAAATACGAAAATTAATACAAAATGATAATAATATAATATAAAACAATTAATTCACATTATTAATCCAAATTTGAATAAATGCATTGTAAAAGTAAAAAGTTGAATGAGCATTCTAGATGAACGCTCAATAACCTATATTGTGGTTATTGCCCATAAACAGTATGTTATCGCTGTAAGATACTCTATGAACGTTGAGAACTTTGGTGAGGATTTTAAAATCCAATTCGGTACATGTGCGTTAAAACGTGGTGGCCTAGCCTAAACAATCGTACCTCTCAAAAACTAGCATCATAGGGTATTACATGATATTCAGCACAGACGCGTGAAAACTGTGAGACAATTCATTCCATGGCCGATTTTAATGACGACGACGACAACAACACATTATTATTATTATATAGTAGCGTAGTTTCCATTCAATTCCATTAACTCGAAAACCGCTTTCATTAGTTAACGAGAACGACACAACTACAACGTTCACGTCCAATTGGCAAAACCCTCAATCCGACTGCATTAAGTTTAGACCTGCAGTTACCTGAGGGTGGTGTCTTCAATCACGGACAGTCCCGTAATTGGACGCCACATCGATATGGTCTTATTTCCTAGTCGTGTTTTTTGATCATTTTTCGTTTGGGTTTTCGATTTTTTGCTCAAATTTATGACGGCGAAATGTAATGTTATTTAAATCAAGTGTTCGGACTGACTCGTACAACGCTGAAAATTCGAAAGTGTCAAATAGGTTTCTAAACATTTCCTTGACTAGATTGCTGTCTGATGACATTAGTATTTGTTGAGATGCTTTCAGAGAGTTCCACAGACTTGGTACATCGCGTCCACAGTTAAACGTCAACATCCACGGCGCATTGATTGATGACAGATTTTTTGGTCGAAATTTGTATTTACGAAACGGTTATTATTCGTTTTTTTTTGTTTAAAATATAAAATTTGAAAGTTGTCGTTCGCAGGTCATAACAGTTTTCGGTCTTATACATTGGGTTGATATTAATACGCCTCGACGTTATTGATCCTTATAACTTGTTATTAAGTGATGCACTATATATTATTATTCATTGCCATGAACTTAAAATAAATGTATCAACCTTTATGGTAGTACTTATCTCATTCATAGAAAATCTATATTCTAAAAATTCAAAAAAAGCGGTATCACGAAAATTCAAAAAAAAAAATTTGTTTAATTAAATGCTTACATTTTTTGAAATACCAATCTATATTATTTTCAGTATTAAATTATTTCAAACGAGTATTTAACTAAAAACAATGTATTTTAAATGCATAATAATATATTTATCAAGTGTGTATTAAATTTGTGATTTTCTCGATAAGATATTATAGTTAGACATTAGCAAAAACTAATATAGATTATTGTATATAATAATTTGTATAATATTATCAACTAGTATAGCATTACTTTTATTGTTCACGAGGGATAATAAAAACATAATATGTTATTTCGCAACACGCATTTACTGTACAGGAAAAAATATAAACAATACACATGTAGTACGATTTTGGTGTGGAGAGAATTTGTTTTCGTTCATATTCGTAAAGAGACAGTTTTATAGAGAAAAAATTTTTTTTTTTTTTTAAATGTAACGTTACAACATTAGTTTACTTTATTTTTTTTTCAACAAAATTATTACTTCAAATATGTATGCGCGCGCGATGGCCATTAAGAAGAGGAATTGTTCTTTTGGGGGTCATTCCAGACGGAAAAAAAACTGCTTTATCGTATATACATATTGTATAAATAGCGTACCGCCGTTACACTTTTTAACTTCGTTTGCATAAAACAATTGTGTAGTCGAAACGCAAAAAAAAAACTAAACTAAACTAAAAAGGCTCGACGGTGATAAATCTCAAGTAAAACGAATACATAATAAATTACTTTCGGGAAATACGTTATTAAATACACTACAAAACAACAGCGCGCCCTAATGATCGTTACACACACACACACACACACACACACACACACATACACAGGAGCAGAAATATACACTCGCGGTCGTTTTATCGCAGTCTAGACGCGATCGAGACTGCAGTTACAAGCACGCCCACGTTCATTCATAAATATATATTAGTATGATTAACGTTTTTGATTCGGATAGGTTGAGAGAGAGAGAGAGAGAGAGAGAGAGATTGAGTGAGAAAAATCGTATCGAGAACATGGTGTTATAAGCTCGATGTGAACTTATTGGAATACAACAAGCTTGCATTAAATCATCCACGTGTATATTAATCTTACATAATATACCACATAATATATTATATTTTATAACATTATTACAAATATAACTACAACTACAGTAGAAACCATATTTTATAATGACGCCGGTTGTAGTGACGTACCGGGTTTTATGACTTAAAATCTCCCATGTTTTAATATTGTAATTTTATCGGTTTTTATGGCGTTAGAATAATAAACGTGTACAGATATATTAGTTTATAATAGTTAAACGTTTGATTTTGGTGAATTTAGATGAATTATCAAGTATCTATAATGATCACGCAATATACGGACGGTTTACGACACGTATACATTTCAAGACAAGACAAGATATTAAACAATCAGTGTCACATTATATGGCCATGATGAATAAATTATAAAATATAATATAAGATCAAAAACAAACTTTAAAAAAATAGGAAACAAAAAATAAACATGATTTTTATTAAAAATAAAAACCCCACATGAGGTATTTTACAAAGAAAAATATCAAATCTTTTTTTTTATTATGTAATAAATAATAATGATGTTATTATGTAATGAAAATACACATTACTTTTTAGTAATATACCTACCTACATGATTAGAGTTAACATAGTTAAAATATAATGTAAGTAAGTTATATGCTGTTTTAACTTGTTTTAGATTCCGAACGGCGCAAAGAATGTATTGATTTTGCAATGATGTGTGTCTGTAGACGTTTTTTCTAGTAGAATATAATATTAACATCAACTTCAAGGGAGGTTTCTGATCGTAAATTCCTATCTACTTTCTAATGGTCAACATTATAAATTCTCTATATTTTTTTATCGGAAAACACAAAATAAAATAGGAACATTTTTTAGAATTTTAATATTGTTAATAAAATAATTGTTGGTTACCAATATTACAAAATAACTGCAGACATATTGTCTTCACTCAAAATAATTTTTCATCGAATACAATTTGTATAAACATAAATATGTTTTGGGCTGGGTACAGATATTTTTGTTTTCTAACTGACTTTGCGTGACACTCTCGTGTTTATGATCATAGAGAAAATAAAATGCAAAAATTACCACTAGGTATGTATACAATTAATGGTTACTTATTAATACATATTTATATTCATATATTTTCCTCAAAGTGGAAAATATCAAGTAGTGTACTACGTTTATGTCAAAAACAAAAAACGTAAAAATAGAATTTTTGAATTAAAATGTAACACCATTATTACGGTATTTTTACTCGCAGTAGCTATAGTACTCTAGTACTCGACACCTACCGTACACCGGAGTTAATTTATGGTTACACATTTAACGGTTTTTTTTTATAGTTTGGATGTGAATTGTCATGACTATCGGATATGATTACCTTGTAAGTCATTATAAACGATTTCTATGCGGCAGAAGTTGAATGTGGGATTAATGACGGGAGGGTCGTTCGTATTGTATGCGTATACGCGACGATCGAATAAATCGTTTAATCCTTGGCGTCGTCGGACGGTGGAAAAGTAGAAAATAAGTAGGATAAAGATAAGCGCGTTGTCGAAAACAAACTCACACAATTTAATATATTATAATCGCGGTTGTACAGCCGGTCGTTTTTTCACGCCCCACGCAACCCGTGTTGTACGACATCGCTGCAATGGTGTTATATATTTTAATACTATTATATCGTATCAATAAATTTGGCGCGTTTGAAGAAGAGGAGGTGGTGGTGGACGGGTTTAAGTCCGCAGAGATTCCGCGTGGCAAATAAAACGGTTCTAGTGACTGGATAACGTCGTGAAAAAAATCAAAAAAAACCCCATCCCGACCGGACCTTCGGTCGACGTGTACATTACTGTACGTCACATTATATTATATACAATATAACACGATGACGATTAAATTATGGGGCTGAAAGGCTTTTCGTGCGTTTTTCATTTTTATCAATCCGTTTAAATGAATAACATGATTCCGTACTTCCGTAGTGCAGTGTGTAGTGCATTTAATAGTTTGACCATAGTCGGAACCTACACGGCTACACTCTGAACTATCGACCACAAACCAGCGCCAATATTCTGTAGCCGATTTTGATATTTTTCAACACCGAGGACCTGTGCTTTGACATCGCAGAATAAAAAATTTCAACACACGTGTAATAGCAGTTATCTTTTGGTTTAATAGGGGTGGTAAATAGTTAGTTGGATTAAAACCTAACAAACATTTTCGAATTAAATTTGAAAAGCATGTGTGGATTTTCTTAGTACATTTTTTGAATGTTTATCGAAAATCAATCCTTTCGGTTAGTATTTTTCATAAATCAAGAGCAACAGTTATTTAGTTTACCTGTGAAATTAGACGATACAGACTTCATTTTTATCATAATGATCAGTGGTGGCCGTTTAGATAACAATTAACAATAAAGTTCAACGCAAAGTTTATTAAATAATGTATTACATTTATCTTAGCTTAATATTACGGGTTTTGTTGTGACGATTATACAATAATTATTATTTAGTTGGGTTATTTATTTTTATTATGATCGTTTAAGAATTTTTTATACAGTATAATATTATTATCGTGTAATGTATTTTGCGTTTCTTCAATTCGTTCCGCATAAACCTCCTGTCGTTTTAGTGTCGTACCTACTTTAATGATCGTCAAAAAACGCAAACGGAGAAGAAAAAGACATTCGGTTCACTAACCGCGATAACCCTATTATAGAACTTATAATTTTTCCTGCGTTCGTTATCTTTTCCTAGAAACTCGGTTAGAGCAGGAGCGCTGCCCGCTACAGCTTCTGTAGAAACTTAATAAACCACCGTATCCACTTTGGTTCGGGTCAACCCGCGGATTGCAAGAATTCCCTAAGCATTTTGGTGGTGTGCGGATATTGGGATGGAGTCAACGACGAGTGACCTAAAAAGTGTAGGTGGTTGCTGTCGTGCTGACTGTGCATGTGTGGAGAAAAAAAGCAGCTTTGGTGGACGCAATATGAGACTTACGGCTCGAGAACGACGCTCCCCGCGAGACAAAATCGGATCGGAAAAAACGATAACTAAGTACCTACATATAATCGATAATATGCGGAATCGTAAAAGGCGGTATGACCGTGACGATAAAACGTTTTACGTTGGTTTAACTTTGTTTTCATATACTAACAAACTCGACATTAAAAAAAAAAAAAAACCCTGTACACGCCGATAAGAGTTAGTTAATTTAAGGCAATTGGAAGCGGTGATTTCCGCTGTCTTTATTAAACACACGCGCATAATATAGACATTTAGACGTGTTCCGGTGAAGCAATGAGAAAACAGGTTACAGTTTGTTGTAAGCTCAACAGTTATTCAGGTAAAATTTCTCAATTTTTTGATTTTTTGATTTTAACTACTTCAAAATTTAAAATATGAAAAAATATAGTTTCTATTATTAATTTTAAGATACATGGGGATAAAATTCCAAATGTAGAAAAGTCTATCAAGATAGCTAACTTGCTAACTTGACGACATATTATTCAAATACTTCTTTCAGATTTCTTACCTTTGACTACATTCATCAATCGGTATGTTGGTAATACATTAAACGGCTCTCTATTGCGTGTGTGTTAGATGATGACAGAAAATCACCATTGATACAATCACCTTAAATGTTATTTTGTTCTGTTTTGTATACCTAGTGCTTTAACGCCACGAGGAAGTGTATAATGTTATTATTATTATTTAAGTTTCCGTATCAAAATATTTAAATAATTAATATTTTTACATCAAGTCCGCGTGTACGACGTTACACCCGATTGTATCATAACGTGCAAATTGTTATCGTGTCGTCTCGACACGACAATAATGAATTATCAAAAATGAAACGGATTTGTTTTGTTGTTATTATTTTTACTTACCTGACTAGTTTAATTTACTGTTTCTTTTTTATTACGTTTTGCAAGGATGCAAATGTATAGTACTATGGTAATAATAATAGTAATAAATAATTGTATAATAATTGTACACGGGTTTGGTTGAATTATTGTTCTAGTTCAAGTGTTATACGTATCAAGGCTAGTCACGCCACCGCTCGTTGAAAAAAATAACCGAAACCCCTTTCCCCAGGGTTGTTTGACCATGCTGTATTATCATCATTATTTTTTAAAAATTTACAGATAAGACGGTAAAAACGGCTACATATGAACAGAGTTACAATAAAACATTTTAGGACGAATTGAGTCCTGGATTGTTTTAAGGTACCTATGCATACTATAATTGAGTCCCGTGAAATTTAAAATATAATACTAATACTCAATTTAGAGTCCATGTTTAAATACTAGATGGATCCCACCATATTTAAAAAAAATCTTACTTACCATTTTTCCACATTTAGAACTGACTGTGACAAAAAATTATACACGTACGGTTAAAAATGAACTTTTTATGTTAATTTTGAAAAATTTGATTGTGTGTAATATGGTATATGTATAATTCAATTGCTTCAAATATAACATAACAACTAAACTAATGGGTATAACGTATTTATAATTCAATTTTTAAATTTCTATTTAGAAGTTAATAAATGGAGGTGATGATTAAATTCAATGCCTTAATATATTGGTAAGCATGTATGACATACACTTTGTTTATACTCGAATCGTACGGTTGATTTTTTTATATAACTCAAAATAATCGTAGGACTCAATAATTGAGAAATATTGAGAAATATAGGTTTCTATAATATTGTTTAATATGCCGAGCTGTGACGGTCGTGATTAAAATAGGCACCTAAATGAAACCTCTTAGTAATTAATAAGTTGCTGTTTATACATTTTTATGTTTCTAAATTATAAAATGAATGTCTATCTGTGAAAAATAACATAAAAACATTATAATCAGGCCCGTAGCCAGATCAATTATTCAAGAGGGGCAAATCGAGTTGTAGGGGGCAATTCCACCACCCCCCCCCCCTTGCCCGCCGTGGCTACGGGCCTGATTATAATAGAAATAATAATTATAATTGGGGGACGAGGTGGCCGAGCGGTCAACGCGTCGGCTGCGGTGCTCGCAGTCACGGGTTCGATCCCCGGTCACTGGGTGGCATTTTTCTCCGGGCAAGTCACGGTGTCCGGAGAACAAGTGCCGCCATCCCCCACTCCGGGGCATGACAGATACCCACGGGTGCCCCATTCAAAAATTCTGCCAAAATACACCCACGTGTAACACACCCCTACCGTCAAAAACCTACTGTTCCACCCCTCCTCCCAATGGCCTAAGTTGCCGCGGGATAATTAATAAAAAAAAAAAAAAAAAATTATATTAATCAATATTAATTATATTATTATTATTCAATAAATATTTTTTAATTATTGTTTACTTGTATTATTGTATATATTTCATAATATTGACTGTATTAAGTTACTAGTTTTTGTATACTCGTATGATTCACATTTGACGAATACAAAATAATACGTTTTCAATTAATATTATAAAAAATAAAAAACTATCACGGTCTATTTTGGTATGATTTAAATTATTATTTAAGCAATTCGTTTTATAATGAATTAAGGATTATAGTTATGTATTCAGGAAATAATTATACTTAAATTTTGAATTTAATGTTGCATAATTAATATAGGTACCAGAATAATATTTGATGTTATAATATTAATATTTATTTGATTATAATATTTTTGTAACGAAAAATTCACATTTATAAAACATTAACATTATGAACATTCTATCCGGTTGAACTCATTATTTGTATATTTTTCGAAATAATATAAACGTGAAAATACTAATCAATTTTTCTTTGTCGCCTCGTCCGGCTCATGAAAAATAAGTGTTGACAAAAACGCTCTCCTGACGTCTGCCAGCACCGTTTTTTTTTTCAAAAATTTTTTTACGTCCGATTGGTAATAAATTGTATTCAGTGTGCGTATATATATATATATAAATGTATATATGTGTGTGTATATTATTCTGGGAGCCGACGACAGCGACGGCGGTGGCAGAACAGACAAGTGGTATATAACTCGCGATTTACATAAAACTTTCATTACTTAAAATAACGCTCTTACACTTCACTTTGTCAACCTTGTCTATTTACATTTAAGTCGTCGCAGTCGGTCGAATGTTTTATTCAGCGGTGCTTAAACGAGTGGCGTGTTAAAAATATACGTTTCGCGTAATTTGAACTCCGATTCGGCGTAATTTTATTCCCGACAGACCAAGAAAAAAAACCGCAATATAAAAACGACCGGCGACCGGTTTACCGCATAGTCTGTAACACTTGTTTGTCGTATATGTCGTTTTGTAATGTTTATACTTCTAAGTATTATTGTGTATAATATACGGTCCCGTCTCGATTCGGATAAGTACGAATCCCTGGCGTTCTAGTTTTCTCTTACATCTCATGCAGACAACGAATCGAAATTCGCGACCGTTGTCGTTGTGGGATTTTTTCGCGTGACACATTGCAGAAAAATAATATATTATGATTTCAAATTCAACAATATTTTATATATATTAAATTATATTATTTTTATATTTTATATTTTGTATAAAACATTTAGGAATGTGTTTAAATCAAAAATCGAATTAACAGTTTCTGAGTTATTGAACCCCGGGTACTCGGCCACCTGGAGGATAATTATTATTATAGTCCTTTTTATTGGTTTTACATACAAAATAGTGTGCACCTAATGATACAATACAGTCAAACATGGTAAATTTGAACTTTTTAGCTCGAAATCATCGATACCTCAAACGTTTTCCCGGTCCCTAGAATTTTCTACTATAGTATTATTGGACAACTCGAATTCTTGGATAACTTGAACTTTTTGGTCATACTTTTTGTAGATAATCAAGTCTGACTGTATAGTGTATAATAATAATATAGTCTGTCATACTTATTTAACTAATATACGCAGATAGACGAGTGACGGCAAACTATTAATATTCTTGAGAAGGTTGTACATAATATTGATGATCCTTTCGTCAAATTTGTATTAACTTTAAGGTTCCTACTCCTCCCTATAGATCATTCTATCCTTTTGTTGTTCATTTTTATAATATACCAATATGATAGGAATCATACAGTTGACATAAAATGTGTTTGGGAAATGAGCACTGTACATTATTCAGTTTGTAATTACTACTCAACACATTATTTTGATTGTTCACGGGCTCATTGCACGTAATTATTTTATTGTAATTTCTAATAAGTTTATTTTGTTTGTAAGCGAAATACAAATATGAATTTTGTGATTGATTTTATTATTGGATATCATATTTGTTGAATAATAAATAAAAATATATATATAGTTTTTATAAAATATAAAACATAAGTAAATTAATATAATACTAAATAGTGTAATTTTTAAATCATAATAATATTGCCATATTTTAAAGGTATTGTCACGGATAATCATAATAATATTATCCTCACTACGCACATTTTAAATCTCAGGAAGTGCGTTCGACTTTTGATTTAAATATAATAATATAATGTATCAAAATGTATCTACAACGAAATAAACATCTGCATAACAATATTAAAATAAAAAAAAAAATTGATAATATGTATACTTGATTATGAAAAATTATAAATCATTATTTGGATTAATTTGTGATGAATGGAAACTTCGGGGACAGGGATGCTTGTAGTGAATCATCCTGCATATTATATTACACACGCAATTAATTCGATTAAAATATTATAATATATAAATTGAATGTTTTGATGACAGCTGGCTAACCCCATACCTGGTATTTATCACGAATAGGAGGATAGCAGTTATGGACAAAGAGTTGAAAGCGATCCACACATTTTAACCATATCATAAGCATAATATTATATTATTAATACGCCATGGGACGAATAAATCTTAGAAAATAATCGCCAAAGCGCAATATATGTGTGAGACGCCGTGCGGGTAATCCACAAGATGTATTTATGAATATTTATTACGAATTATATATCGAGATATATACTAATATTATAATAAAATAATTTGCAATTTAAATGTTGCCGTCGTCGGTGAGACGATATTAAACCTCGCGTGGCTTAGTTACGTTGTGTCATAATAATAATAGTAATAGTAATAATATTTTGTTATAAGATATTATAAAGATATAATAAACAGTCGGACTTGGTCGACTCCAATTTTTTTCACTCAAATTCATCGATACCTCGAACTATATTATAGTCGAACATTTTCCTGTTCTCTACAATTTTCTTAGATTTTATTATCCTTGGATAAATCAAACTTTTCGGTCGGCCCCATCAACTTCAAATTAACCAAGTCCAACTGTGTTAATATAATAATATCGTCACAGTGTTGTAGCAAATAATTATAGACCATACGATGTATCTATTTGAAAGACGTTACGAGAAGTTTCAACTTTTCCGAGATCGATTCGTTGTAAAATGAATATATACAACAAACTGTCATTAACGATATTATTGCGTCCAATTTTTTTGGAATAAAAAGGGGTTTCTGTACATTTTCAAGGTCATTGTCAATCCGATATTTTGTAGTTTCTCGTCAACTACGTAAAACAAAATACCATACATACCATTTAACTCTCATGTACCTATGTCTATGTTTATGTTTAACTGAGTAAGTTGTATGTATTTTGCTAAAATAATGTTACCTTTAGGACGGACCCCACCGACCAACTCACATCTCGAAATAATGTGCGATGAAACGTGTGAACAAAAAACCTAAGCTTCTACCCATTGTTAAGTACACTTAGCTGTACAACGAACTACAACGTTATGCATTCTAAGGTATGCATAATATAAAAGTCCAAATATTTCTTTTTTTATTTCTCACTAACTTTTTGAAACTGAAATGAAATGAATTTAATTCGTAATTTATAGTAAATATTTATGTTAACGGTTTTGTGAAATAATAATAAGATGGATATAAATAGAAAGCGAAAATAAAAATGTGTACGGTTGACGCGTCTAAGTAAAACCCATAAAAAAAATTATAAAGTTTTTATTTTCACTCCTTGTTATTATTTTTTATTGTGCCGTAGTCATGTCATATTATTTTGAGGGAAAAAAGTTTTTCTGAAAATTCAAAATCAGAACGAATCTCCACCGAAAACTTCGCAAAACTAGCGACAAATGACTATTGTTCATTCGTTGACCGCAAAATGTCTTGGCATTGACCTCTGGCTGATCATAGCAAGTACCCGTTCGGTTATTATAGATGATAATAAGTGACAATACTAATACTATATTTTTTCGACGTCATCGATTTTTTCTCGGTAAATATTTTATTTTTATATACTTATATAATAGTTATAATACAATTATAATTATAAGCATCTACCTTACACTCATAATTATGCTAATTTAAAATCAATTCTTTGCACCAAAACTATATTTTATTCTGGTTTTCGGTGCTAGATGTGTTGGGGTATTCAAATATAAAAATAAAAAAATATAAACAAACTTTTGGTTGTTAATAATCTTTATTATTCAATTTAATATAAGTTTATTTAAATTTTTTGGATATTATTAAATTAGTCCATCTCTCCCCACCTCCCATAAAATTCAAGCATATTGCGACTATGTTATTACATTTAATATTTGATAACAATATATTTTATTTTATTATTTTTTTTATAATTTATCTTTAGCTTTGGCAGGGGCTATTAGCTTTTTATACTTTATTCATTTATATTGCACTTATTTATGGTAATAATTCGATTACAATAATATAG
This sequence comes from Acyrthosiphon pisum, assembly GCF_005508785.2. Lineage (NCBI taxonomy): Eukaryota > Metazoa > Arthropoda > Insecta > Hemiptera > Aphididae > Acyrthosiphon > Acyrthosiphon pisum. The sequence goes on from NC_042494.1 coordinate 66,183,008, forward strand.
GATGGACTTTAGACCTTATGACTATTTGTTTGTGTTCCTCTTAAATGTATTTCTCCATTTTGATGCCCCCTTTATAAATGTAGTATTGCTCTTAATAATATTATCATTATTCATTTTAAACAAATATTCAAATGTGTAAGATAAAGAATTCTACGGAATATATGGGTGTCAGGTGTTTAATTATTCGAAGCTTTTTGGGTGTCACGGGTTCGAGTTAATTCACGTACAAAGCCCAGCTAAAAATGTTTATAAATTATAGCTAGATAAGTATAGTTAACTATGAAAACGAATGTTTTCTCGTCAGAACAAATCCCTGTGATGAGCATTCTATCTATCTTAATGGTATTATAATTTATATTTACGGACGGAGTAGCTATTATAGTATAGGTACCTATGTAGTTCAGTGTAATGCGTAACAACTTTCAAGGACTTTTTGATCGGGCGTTATTGTCTTCGTGTCGGCGGAAAATTTTAAACATTTTTATCGACTCTATTGGCCCCTCATGATCGATGGTGTTAAGCGCGCGGAAAAAGCAATCAGGTCGTTGTGCTTTTTGTTTTTTGTTTGCTATTGTTTCGCTTTTATCGATCGTGTTGGGCTCTCTCTGCTTCTCGTCGTAATGATGATAACGACGGTATAATAATACCATGTACCGTATGGTCGGTCTGAGTACGAGACCTGTATTTGTCGTGATCGCGTCGTGCGAAAAACGGTTCTCCGGGCGGGGTGACCGCGAAAGGCAGTTCGGTACGTTATGGGGATCTGTCTCACCCCTAGCCACGACGTCGTCTATCAATCGCGCTAGACAAGCAAACGGCATACTAGTGATGGAGAGGGGGTGTGAGAGAGAGTGTGAGTTGGTAGGCGACGGTGAAGAAGGGAGAAAAAAAACGTTTCTGATTTATAGCCTGCCTATCAATATTCTGTTCTTTTCAATACACCCCCAATCCCCTGCGCCCCCCCACAACTAGCCAAACCATGACTCGCGATCGATAAAACATGAACGCGGAACGTGCAGATAGTACGAGTCGTACGCATGTGTGTGTATGGGTATGTGGGTGTGTGGGTGTGTGTGTGTGTGGGTGTATGGGTGCACGCGGTAGGCACTTGCTGAGATTCGAAACGTCATATCGCCCCCAAGACAAATACGTCTTAAATTACATTCCGAGTACAGATTCATCATTCCCACGGCCGGCCACGTGCGCTAGCGAAATTCGCGGCGAAAAAGAGCGGGCCCGGAGATTGCTGCCGCGGGGTCGTGAGGGGACCAATGAGGTAGAGAGTGGTGGAAAAATACGATACGATAAATCCTCGCCGACGACCGAGTCTCGAACGTATATACGTCGTAATATATTATACACCGCTATGAGTTATTGTCGCACGACGACGACTATAACGACGGCGACGAGGACGAATTTTCATGTCGGTCGATCCCTCTCCGCCGCTCACGAGCCCAATATAATACGCACACCACGTCGTACGAAAAATCCGAAAATGAATTCCCACGGATCCAACAGCTAATAATGTACTCGACACGCCGCCGCTCAGAAAACATCATCACTGCCGAGGTAACGAACGTTTATTAAACACTATAGCGTGATATCGAAAAAATATAATATAATATTGAGTTCAGACGTTTCGGAGTTATTATACGGTCGTATCAACTCTGAATCTTGAACCATCTGCGATCCACACCAGGCATGCTACTGTTTTTGCCGAAGGTATTTGAGACGATTGTGTTGTTTTATAATAATTTTAAAGTTATTACTATATTACTCACATGCGCATAGACAGTGGTAAAGCAGGGGTGATATAAATAGATTGAATCCCTCCACTCTTATAATTTACATTTTCTATCAACCCACTTATTTTCAGCCATTTCGGCCACTATGCGCATGGACCGAATAAACACCTATCGATTTAAAATCTTCATCACTAAGTTGTCTGGCTTTGGGTATGCATTTTTTTTTACTTACTGTAAATTTAGGGCTTACCCGGAAATGCAAGGTGAGTAATAGGCAATCTGCTTACATTTTTGGATATTTTAGTATACCCCAATAACTTTTGTATTTTGTGTTTTTGTACTTTTACTTTTATATTTCAAAATTTGTAACGAAAATAGAATGGTATAAATTATGTTATGAATGTTAAGAGCCCCATAAAATCTATTGGAAAATGATAATAATATTTTAGATTTCATCTTGTTCATAGAAAATTATGAGCGGCAGGTATATTAATTAAAATAGAAATAATATTACTGAATATTTTAATAAATTTCTTATTTTCCACGAACTCTTGATGGAAACGCAAATCACAGCCACTTGCTAAAGCTTTAAAAATGAATTAAAATACGTAGAAAATTCTACTGGATGGAGATTGCAAGTGGACTACCTATCGGAGTATTTGAACTTTTGGTTAGCCAATGTACAAATTGGTTATCCATAGGTACTTCAACTTAAATGGCTAATTAAGTAATTAAATGTAATATTTGATGAGTTTTTTAGTACAAAATAATTTCCAATTCTTCGTGATTTTGAATATACTTACCTCCAATTTTCAATAAAATAAAAGGAATTTTGAAGTGTTATTCATTATGAAATTTGAATAACTATTATTTGATTGCAGTGAGACTTTCTTCTTATCGTATACAGGTATTTCATGTCGTTTCCCTAATAACCTCCCACCCACTTCACCGCAATTGTTGTATCCGATTTTCACCGGTTAATAAGTGGTTGGGTTTAGTGACCTGCAAAATGTTGTTAGCAAAATAACTGCACTTTCGATATTTGATTTTTATGTATCAATATTATCAGAAAAAAGTTCAATTGTTGAATATGTGGAATCAAAAATAATAATAAATTAGTAAGTTAAATGATTGTTTTCATGATTTTTAAGAAAATTTGAATTTGGTAAAAAAATGATATTTTCTAAAATTATTAAAGTAGTATATTATTATTTTTGAGTCTATGATATGAGTCTCACGAATGTTCACTTTTGAAGGAATCATCCGGTATACCTATATGTGATAGATCACACGAACCGCTGCTGTATCGATAGCACACTCACCGTTTGTTTATGTGTTTACAAGAAACTATAATCATTTCGAAAACGGATTACGAAAACTGCAGCATTATAATAGCAGAGCCACTACGAAAAGCGCCTATAATCGCGCCTTACATAATACACGGCTAGCTGGCGGTGGTTCGGCAATTTTCGTTCACGAAACGTATCCGTCAATGCCTATTCAAATCGATTCCAATCTCGGTGTAACAGCTGCGCAAATAACGTTCGGAAAACAAATAACGATTCGCAATATTTATCTTCCCGACAGTCAAGACATCACCACCAGCGGAGACTCGACGGATATAATTATGAAACGATTACCGTCGAATTTCGTATTGCCTTACAAAGAGACTGCCATGGCGCGAGCACGTCGTCCCAAATATATTTCCGATATTCTGCCGAAACTCCCGGGAATCAATCTACAGTAACATATCATTATTTGTGAGCGATCGTAGATTTTATATAAATAACCCTTTTGTTTCTTATATTATTATACACGTAGCTAAACTTTGTGATAGATATTATTTTATCATTATCATTTTTTTTTATTACAAAAGTGCATTTGTTTAGTAAGTAACTCGGTTCTCGAGCACTCCCTTTCCCAAATTTTGATCAAATACAATTTTCATTGATACAGTATTATGATATACTGCTTTTGTGTTGTACAAAAAAAAAAAAATATGTAAATAATTAAGTAAGTACTTAAGCACGTGGAAACTTGTATTTTCTATTTTTTAGTTGAGGATCCAAAAGTTTTTAATTCTAAAAATCAACTAACGAAAAGTTGTGTGACGTTTTAATTCTTAAAAACGTAAAATTAATTTTTTTCATAATATGCAAACATGTTTTTAATAAAGTTTTAATATAGATATAGTTCTGAATATTGTATTTAATTATTAACTTTGCTTCAAAAAAATAATATTAACTGAATACTTTTTCCATTGTATAACTTTTGAATTTATGTAAATAGTGAAATTTAATTTACAATTAATTTACTTATTTTTTGGTACGATTATACATTTATTTTCCTATTTGATAGTGTGTGTTTTTAATACAATTAAATCCAGTCTTTACTTATATTACATATCTAGCCGACCCGTCATAGCTTCGCCCGCGATTGGCTGTTTATTTTGACTTCGTACGATGATAATAAGATGTAGAATTTTTTATTCAAATTGTATCGTTTAATGTGATTGGTAAGTAAATATTAAAAATGGTTAATGAAAACTTATTGAAATGTTCCTAGCGTTTTCAATGATAGATATATTTTTATATTTTAAAATATATTATATTATAATATAGTTTATATTTGTATTCTCCAAATACAGAACATAAAAATAGATGAAATACAATGTGCAGAAAACCATTAAAACCCGTTCGGCGTCGCTTGGATCGTAACAGATTTGAGTTATTTTTTGATAACGCAATTTATATAAAGATAAGTAGTTAGTGTTTTTTTGAAAAAAAAAAATTGGAAAAATGTTAAACAGCGTCGTCAGAAAATTGGAAAATTTAAATATAATACACACCCTTCCCACCCCCTCCAGAGAAAACTTTTTAAAGCCGGCGATGTGGTGGCGCTCGAGAGAGTATTTGGAACAACTCTGTGAAACAAAAATTGAAAAAAGATAAATAGTGTTGACACAAAATGGGAACATAAAAAAGGCCTGTTCTTGCGGACCTCGCAGAGAGACCCCCAAAACTAGCTTTGTTTTTTAATTTGTCAAGAACTTTATTCTTATTTTTTATGAACGAAAGTGGTACTAAAATCTTTAGCAGACTGTCAGGTCTAACAGTAAAAATTTCAGCCAAATCGGTTCAGTAGTTTTCTTTATTACAGATATACATACTGTCTGTTTTTCAAATGTAATTTTTAATCGTGTTATTTTTTATTTCATACCTAGATATCACTCAGAACTTGGAACGTTAGCAATGAATACTTAAAACCAATTTTCGATTTCTTAATTTTTTTTTTAATATGGCCAATGTTAAACCATTTATTTTTTTCGTAACTTTATGCACATAGGTACAAGGTATACCAACCTATATCTTTTAAATTGTCTTGTTTGTTATTAAATAATTATTTAAAACTATATTATATTATATATTATAGTATGAACATTTTATTATTGTAATGTAACCATTGGGCTACTATACAAATAAAATAAATAAATCGAAAACAACTAAATACAATTTTTTTTATAACAGCTGAATACAACGATTAAATATAAGAATAAAATAGTACATGTAATTTTTATTTTTATTTTTTGAAAGTGAATCATACAACGTTACATATATGAAATTTATTGTACGTTCAATCGATCCACTTGAGCGAAATTAAAATCTTACAATATAACAACTATCATGTTCCATGAAGAATTTCACGACAGTAAACGATTGTTATTGAGATCAGACCTTAAAGATCGAGATTTCGTTTTTTGCATATATTGACATGAACTGATGACTTGAATGAAATTACAAGCCTACAAAAGCAACTGTCGTGTACGACGAAGAAGTTTCACGACAGCACACGACTGTTGCCACCAAAACTTAAAGTAAAAGATCAATCAATATATTGTATACAAAACACTTTGGTGCATATGATAATAGAAAATAGTGATGAGCAAAACAAGACCAAGACCAAGACTTTCAAAATCTTGGTCTTGGTCTTGGTCTTGCAGACTCAGTCTTGGTCTTGGTCTTGGGTATACACCTTAATATTGGTCTTGGTCTTGGTCTTGCAGACTCGGTCTTGGTCTTGGTCTTGGTCTTGCGCAAGACTCTTGCAAGACTCTTGCTATTTTCACAAAATATATAAAAAAAAAAATTAATACCTGTTATAGCTGTGTGTAGGTTTTTTGCCATGATATCTAAGATGAAACTTAAGTCCAATATATTACATAGTATATTCATAAATCAAACATTAACATAAAACAAGTCAAACAATTTAATTTTTATTATACTCGTTTAAAACTTTGCATTTTAAATTATGCTTATATTATTTTACTTGTATGAATCAATTTACCAGCATAATTAACTTTTTAAGTTCCTATTGCATTTATAATAAATATCA